>NC_045963.1:17964067-18226567 GCF_010909765.2 Amblyraja radiata
AATGTTCCCCATGTTGGGGGAGTCCAGAACAAGGGGTCACAGTTTAAGAATAAGGGTTGGGCCATTTAGGACTGAGATCAGGAAAAATAATTTCACCCAGAGAGTTGTGAATCTGTGGAATTCTCTACCACAGAAGGCAGTGGAGGCCAATTCACAGGATGTTTTCAAAAGAGAGTTTGATTTAGCTCTTAGGCCTAACTGAATCAAGGGATATGGGGAAAAAGCAGGAAGGGGATACTAATTTTGGATGATCAGCCATGATCATATTTAATGGCGGTGCTGGCTCAAAGGGCCAAATGGACTTCTCTTGCACCTATTTTAGATGTTTCTATGATCACCCTGAAAGTATGCATTAAATAGTAATATGTCGGGCATTTGTGTCGACTGGTCCAAGTGCTGTTTACATCTGAACTTCGTGAACACCTCATGATCTGAGAGGTTTAGTATTAGTGTATATTCACATTGAGTAAAGTCAGCAAACAGCTCAATATGACTGGCATCAATTGACATTGTATTTGCACCTCCAAACACTGTTGGCGATGAATGAACTGACTGGCCAGTATATTCAGTCTGAAGAAGGGTCTTGACCCAAAATGTTGTCTATTCCTTTCCTCCAGAGATGCTGCCTGACCTGCTGAGTTACTCCAGCATTTTGTGTCTATCTTTGGTTTAAACTAGCATCTGCAGTTCCATCCTACACACTAAGATGTAGAGTTTGACAGGAGAGTGGACATTCTGCTTCTTGGGCATTGCACAGGAAATCATAGACAAATGAATGCAGACAGGAGAGAGGTACTGCAAGCTCAGGGTCCATGGAAGGCCTCCATGGAAGCCTTGCTTTTCAGACTGTTCCTATTGTTCCCGATCACCCTGAACGGAAGCTTTACAAAAATACATAAAATATGGAGTCATTCTCCTCAGCTTGTGTAAAAACAATTGGAGTCTTGGCAGCTCAATTGATCACTTCAATACAGCACTAAACTGTCCTGCAGCTAAGCCTAACAAAACTCCAATTAAAACACAGCGGCTTCTTCCTTCTACAGCAAGGGTTCCCAACCTGGGGTAAATTACCCCCAGGGGGTAAATTTCACCTACCCAGGGGGCAAATTTGTTGATTCTGGATTTGTCCATATTTTTTCTCATTGACTGACTGTGTTTGGTTCTGGTATACTGGTATCTGTTCATCATTAGTTGTTCATAAATAAGTGAAATAACATTGTTATGTGCTATTAAAGTTGCCAGGGGTAAATGCGACGACAAAGGTTGGGAACCCCTGTTCTACAGTGACCTGATTATCTGATGCTGGCTGACAGCAGCAGAGCAGGTCAGCTATCAAATGAGTTTAAGAAGGAACTGCAGATGCTGGAAAAATCGAAGGTACACAAAAATGCTGGGGAAACTCAGCGGGTGCAGCAGCATCTATGGAGCGAAGGAAATAGGCAACGTTTCGGGCCCGAAACGTTGCCTATTTCCTTCGCTTCATAGATGCTGCTGTACTCGCTGAGTTTCTTCAGCATTTTTGTGTACCAGCTATCAAATGAGCATGGCCCAAGGATTAATGTCACCACTGTGTCATCCACATACTGTACATCAAACTGACAGTGCAACACAATCCAGTACTACAAGCAACCATGATATATCACAGCCATAATTTACAAAGGAAATGATGCACAAATTCCTTTAAAAAGATTTTTTTAAAAGAACAAACATTTAAGTCAACAATTTTAACTGAGTTCAACTCACCCACTTAAAGAATACCCTGGTCAGAAGTGCTTATTTCATTATTTTAGACTTCTCGAGATACTGCGTGGAAACAGGCCCTTCGGCCCACCGAGTCCGCAGTGACCAGCAATCACCCCGTACACTAGCACTATCCTACACACTCGGGACAATTGACAAATTTTACCGAAGCCTAATAACCTACAAACCTGTATGCCTTTAGCGTGTAGGAGGAAACCGGAGCACCGAAGAAAACCCAGGCAGTCACAGAGAGAACATGCAAACTCCATACAGACAGCACCCGTAGTCAGGATCAAATTCGTGTCCCTGGTGATGTAAAGCAGCAACTCTACCTGTGCTGCCCCTAATTATCTAGTATGAAAAATTTGTAGTCCTTCTTATAATCTGAGTAATATTAAAGACTTTATATGACAAGAATATTGTCTAAATGTTATCCCTGATTGTTGGTAAACAATCAGTTAGTTGTTTAAGATTGGCGTCATCACACTAAATTGTTATTTAGTTGATAGTTTGGAATATTAGCAATTGCCTGTGGTGTTATGAGACATATTATAGGGGCCAAAATTTGGAACAAGGGCTTTCATTGTCACAACTCAGGTCATATAATGGGTAAGCACCAGATATTAGGCAAAAATAGCAAACCTGTGATCGAGGGTTAAGAAAGGCGAGTTAGCATTGAATCTGGATGAATGACTGGTGCAGATCCAAAATTTGAAATATCACCCATGGCTTTAAGGATAAAGCATTGTTTTTCTCCTGACCATTGGACTTTGATATTAAATGTTGATAAAAGATTCATCAAAGGTGAGAAAAGGCTTTTGGCGCATTGGCCTTCATCAGTCAGAGCATGGGTATAGAAGTTGGGAGGTCATGTTGCAGTTGTGTAAGACGTTGGTGAGCCTGCATTTGGAGCATTGTGTTCAGTTTTGGGTAGCATGTTATAGGAAAGATGTTGTCAAGCTTGAAAGGGTGTAGAGAAAATTTACGAGGATATTGCCAGG
Source organism: Amblyraja radiata (assembly GCF_010909765.2). Classification (NCBI taxonomy): domain Eukaryota; kingdom Metazoa; phylum Chordata; class Chondrichthyes; order Rajiformes; family Rajidae; genus Amblyraja; species Amblyraja radiata. Next base: position 17,966,809 of record NC_045963.1, read on the forward strand.
ACTAGAGGGCCTGAGCTGTAGGGAGAGGTTGAGCAGGCTAGGTCTCTATTCTTTGGAGTGCAGGAGGATGAGGAGTGATCTTATAGTGGTGTATAAAATCATCAGCAGAATAGATCGGATAGATGCACAGAGTAGTGGAATTGGGAACCAGAGGACATGGGTTTAAGGTGAAGGGAGAAAGATTTAGTAGGAATCTGATGGGTAAAGGGCCTGTCCCACTTGGGCGACCTAATTGGCGAGTTTAGAAGCTTTAGGAGAGTTTGAAAAAATGTAATGTTGAAGACCTCCTTCGACCTCCTTCGACTATGTTGAAGACTAGCTACGACTAGCTTCGACTAGCTACGACTAACTTCGGGAAAATTGGACACCGAATAGTGGAGAGTGTAGACGACCTCCTTCGATCTCCTTCGACCTCCCTTCGACCTCCCTTCGACTATGTTGAAGACTGTCTACGACTACCTTCGACTACCTTCGACTACCCTCGATTACCTACGACTAACATGCCGACCTACTACAATACTAAACCTAGAAGTAAAAAAAGTATAGATTTTTTCCATGGCGACCTTTTTTTACTCAAGGGCATTTTTCAACTTGTAGAAACATAGAAACATAGAAATTAGGTGCAGGAGTAGGCCATTCGGCCCTTCGAGCCTGCACCGCCATTCAATATGATCATGGCTGATCATCCAACTCAGTATCCCGTACCTGCCTTCTCTCCATACCCTCTGATCCCCTTAGCCACAAGGGCCACATCTAACTCCCTCTTAAATATAGCCAATGAACTGGCCTCGACTACCCTCTGTGGCAGGGAGTTCCAGAGATTCACCACTCTCTGTGTGAAAAAAGTTCTTCTCATCTCGGTTTTAAAGGATTTCCCCCTTATCCTTAAGCTGTGACCCCTTGTCCTGGACTTCCCCAACATCGGGAGCAATCTTCCTGCATCTAGCCTGTCCAACCCCTTAAGAATTTTGTAAGTTTCTATAAGATCCCCTCTCAATCTCCTAAATTCTAGAGAGTATAAACCAAGTCTATCCAGTCTTTCTTCATAAGACAGTCCTGACATCCCAGGAATCAGTCTGGTGAACCTTCTCTGCACTCCCTCTATGGCAATAATGTCCTTCCTCAGATTTGGAGACCAAAACTGTACGCAATACTCCAGGTGTGGTCTCACCAAGACCCTGTACAACTGCAGTAGAACCTCCCTGCTCCTATACTCAAATCCTTTTGCTATGAAAGCTAACATACCATTCGCTTTCTTCACTGCCTGCTGCACCTGCATGCCCACTTTCAATGACTGGTGTACCATGACACCCAGGTCTCGCTGCATCTCCCCTTTTCCTAGTCGGCCACCATTTAGATAATAGTCTGCTTTCCTGTTTTTGCCACCAAAATGAATAACCTCACATTTATCCACATTATACTGCATCTGCCAAACATTTGCCCACTCACCCAGCCTATCCAAGTCACCTTGCAGTCTCCTAGCATCCTCCTCACAGCTAACACTGCCCCCCAGCTTAGTGTCATCCGCAAACTTGGAGATATTGCCTTCAATTCCCTCATCCAGATCATTAATATATATTGTAAATAGCTGGGGTCCCAGCACTGAGCCTTGCGGTACCCCACTAGTCACTGCCTGCCATTGTGAAAAGGACCCGTTTACTCCTACTCTTTGCTTCCTGTTTGCCAGCCAGTTCTCTATCCACATCAATACTGAACCCCCAATGCCGTGTGCTTTAAGTTTGTATACTAATCTCTTATGTGGGACCTTGTCGAAAGCCTTCTGGAAGTCCAGATACACCACATCCACTGGTTCTCCCCTATCCACGCTACTAGTTACATGCTCGAAAAATTCTATAAGATTCGTCAGACATGATTTACCTTTTGTAAATCCATGCTGACTTTGTCCAATGATTTCACCACTTTCCAAATGTGCTGCTATCCCATCTTTAATAACTGACTCTAGCAGTTTCCCCACTACCGATGTTAGACTAACTGGTCTGTAATTCCCCGTTTTCTCTCTCCCTCCCTTCTTAAAAAGTGGGGTTACGTTTGCTACCCGCCAATCCTCAGGAACTACTCCAGAATCTAAAGAGTTTTGAAAGATTATTACTAATGCATCCACTATTTTTGGAGCTACTTCCTTAAGTACTCTGGGATGCAGCCTATCTGGCCCTGGGGATTTATCGGCCTTTAATCCATTTAATTTACCCAACACCACTTCCAGGCTAACCTGGATTTCACTCAATTCCTCCAACTCCTTTGACCCGCGGTCCCCTGCTATTTCCGGCAGATTATTTATGTCTTCCTTAGTGAAGACGGAACCAAAGTAGTTATTCAATTGGTCCGCCATATCCTTGTTCCCCATGATCAACTCACCTGTTTCTGACTGCAAGGGACCTACATTTGTTTTAACTAATCACTTTCTTTTCACATATCTATAAAAACTTTTGCAGTCAGTTTTTATGTTCCCTGCCAGTTTTCTTTCATAATCTATTTTTCCTTTCCTAATTAAGCCCTTTGTCCTCCTCTGCTGGTCTCTGAATTTCTCCCAGTCCTCCGGTATGCTGCTTTTTCTGGCTAATTTGTACGCATCATCCTTCGCTTTGATACTATCCCTGATTTCCCTTGTTATCCACGGATGCACTACCTTCCCTGATTTATTCTTTTGCCAAACTGGGATGAACAATTTTTGTAGTTCATCCATGCAGTCTTTAAATGTCTTCCATTGCATATCCACCGTCAACCCTTTTAGAATTAATTGCCAGTCAATCTTGGCCAATTCACGTCTCATACCCTCAAAGTTTCCTTTCTTTAAGTTCAGAACCATTGCTTCTGAATTAACAATGTCACTCTCCATCCTAATGAAGAACTCAACCATATTATGGTCACTCTTGCCCAAGGGGGCACGTACAACAAGACTGCTAACTAACCCTTCCTCATTACTCAATACCCAGTCTAAAATAGCCTGCTCTCTCGTTGGTTCCTCTACATGTTGATTTAGATAACTATCCCGCATACATTCCAAAAAATCCTCTTCCTCAGCACCCCTGCCAATTTGATTCACCCAATCTATATGTAGATTGAAGTCACCCATTATAACGGTTTTGCCTTTGTCGCACGCATTTCTAATTTCCTGTTTGATACCATCTCCAACTTCACTACTACTGTTAGGTGGCCTGTACACAACACCCACCAGCGTTTTCTGCCCCTTAGTGTTTCGCAGCTCTACCCATACCGATTCCACATCCTGCAAACTAATGTCCTTCCTTTCCATTGCGTTAATCTCCTCTCTAATCAGCAACGCTACCCCACCTCCTTTTCCTTTCTCTCTATCCCTCCTGAATATTGAATATCCCTGGATGTTCAGCTCCCAGCCTTGGTCACCCTGGAGCCATGTCTCCGTGATCCCAACTATATCATAGTCATTAATAGCTATCTGCACATTCAACTCATCCACCTTATTACGAATGCTCCTTGCATTGAGACACAAAGCCTTCAGGCTTGTTTTTACAACACTCTTACCCCTTGTACAATTTTGTTGAAAAGTGGCCCTTTTTGATTTTTGCCCTGGATTTTCCGGCCTGCCACTTTTACTTTTCACCTTGCTATCTATTGCTTCTACCCTCATTTTACACCCCTCTGTCTCTACGCTCACACATTTAAGAAACCCTTTCCCTTTAACTCCATCCTCCACTAGCCCATTCGACACCCCACCCCCCTTATTCATTGTAGATGGGACATGTTGGCCAGTGTGGGCAAGTTGGGCTGAAGGGCCTGTTTCCACGCTGTAAGACTCTATGACTCTATGACTAGGACTCTATTGGATGGTTTAGTTTGATTTCATAGCATGCACAGCAGGAATTGTTTTCAAGAGTCAATGAAAACTGACCCTAAATTAGCCATCTTACCGCAGAGAGCTGATGGAGAAATTGCAACTGCTAAACCAGAGGAACAGCAACTGCATTAGTGGGTGGGGATTAATCAAAATTAATTGCAAAACTTAACATATTTTCAAAAGAAAATAATTATTTGGTTCTTTTACATCCAATCAATTTTCAGACATGTGAATTGCAGTTAAATCAAAATGATGATTATTCCATCATGGGCTTCGTAATAATGTAAAAACGAGACAGATCGTTGGTGGTAATAAATGGGTAACAATGAAAGGTCTAAGTCAGGGAGCGGCAGCAGGAAAAATCTGTGATAACTTGAAATGTAGATAGTAATCTTAGGAGCAAGGAGTTCACTCTGTTTACTGTGCTCTAGGGAGATTTTAAATGATTAACTGGAGTTCATAAAAACAAGTGTGCCCAGGTTGATTTGCGATTATGCTATAGTATTTAACAGTTAATAGTCAATCAGCAGCTCATCTTATTGCATTTCAGGGCAATAACAATCAGAAGTGATATGAAACCATTTCACCTTTTTGCCTAAATGAAACAAAATCAAAACATATACTACAAAACCTGCGACTGAATTTTTGTAATGACACTTCTCGGAGATATGTTTTTATTTCAGGTCAAATGTCTTTCACGAGAACAGAGAAAGAAAATCAAATGAAGTTTTCAGATCAAATCCTTTGAACCCACCCACCACCTATAAATGCATTGTGATCTCAGTGTAGTGGTGCTGACTGAAGGACTACAGGTCCTGTAAATTGTTCAAGGCAGTACTGTATATCAGCTGGACTTGCTTAATGCTGTCTCCTTTTATGAGGTCTGCTTCCAGCTGATTGCTGGTAATCTAATACCTCCCGTCAATGCCGGTGAAGAGCCTAATGTGTACTTGCCCCAGTTACGTGCAAGTCAATGGGCAAAGGAGAAAATAGTCTAATGGCTACTTCGCACACTGGGAAATGGTTATGATAGTTGGTAATAAATCATTTCAGCCACACAATAAAAATTCTTCAGGAGCGTGTCGGAGGGCCAACCATCTTCAGTTGTCCTCCATTCATCAAAAGGTCAGAAGTGGGGATGTTTGGGAATGAATGCACAACATTTACAACTCCTCAGCAAATGAAGTAACCTTTGCCTGCAAGTCCTAAAATCAAGGTTTGAATGCGAAGGGACAAAGAACATCGATATCTCGTTATTGTCAAGCAATGACCATCTCCCACAAGAGACAGCTACACTTAATATTTAGTGCCATTACCATCACCATCTTTCCCACAATCATCAGAGACATGAAACTGAACTGGACCTGCCAAACAACCATGAGATAGAGACAAAATGCTGGAGTAGCTCAATGGGTCAGGCAGCATCACATGAGAAGAATAATAGGTGATGTTTCAGGTTGGAACCCTTCTTCCAACCTGAAACATCACCTATTAATTTTTCTCCAGAGATGCTGCCTGGCCCATTGAAATACTCCAGCATTTTGTGTCTATCTTCTGCTAAATAACTATGGTCACAACAAGGGCAGGAGAGAGGCTGGGTAACATTATACACTCCTAAATCACAGAGTTAGCTTGGCACATATCCATTCCAAAACTCAAGTAGGGAAAGGAACCTTCAACCCAAGTCATTTACAAAACTTTGCATCAGCCATTTATCGGCTGCATATAGAAAAAAGGGAAGAACAGGAGGGAGAAAACACAAGGTTCGCTTATTGAGCAAGAACCAAATTCATAAGCAATACACACACACAACTAGCTCAATATGTTGGCATTTCTGGGACCATCTTTCTAAATCCTTTTTCATCCTCCCAAACCTTTTCATAACATGCGGAATGAATGCACGTTATGCCAGATGTAGTCCAATCAAGCTTCTATCACATTTAGCCTATTGTCTCTGCTTCTCAATTGTTTCACTTTGAAAGTAAACTCATGACTTGCTTGTATCCAAGAACTTATTAAGCTGTGTGATGTGTGTATTTGTATTTATAGATTGCTTTGTTATTTTACCATGTTTAGATTATTAGTTTGCCAGTAATAAATGACCTCCTTGGTTTTAGTCTCTTTACAGCGCTTGCAGCACCAGAGACCCGGGTTCGATCCTGACTACGGGTGCTGTCTGTACGGAGTTTGGACGTTCTCCCCGTGACCGCATGGGTTTTCTCCGAGATCTTCGGTTTCTTCCCACACTCCAAAGACGTAAAGGTATGTAGGTTAATTGGCTTGGTGTATGTGTAAATTGTCCCTAGTGTGTGCAGGACAGTGTTGATGTGCAGGGATCACTGGTCGGTGCTGACTCGGTGGGCCCAAGGGCCTGTTTCCACGCTGTATCTCTAAACTAAACTAAATTAGCCTTCTCAACAAAACATAAGGCCTCACAAGTCTCTCCGTTGACGTTAATTAGCCGATGAGATACCTTTTGCAGTTGTAATTTACCAGTACCATTTATTCGTTTAGCTTGATGTCATCTGAGCCACTCTATTGTTCCCTCGACATGTTCCATTTCCTTTCTAAAATATAAAAGTTATGCTAACTATCTGACAGTCATCTGGCGCAACACATTTTTCTAATGAATTATTATATAATTGTAGTAAAACCTCCATATACTTCTCCTAGATTATTTTAAAAGTACATAAATGAAAAACATTTGCGTCAGGGATTTTAACTTCTTTCAGTTTGATTAATTTATTGTTATCCTTAGATGTGCATGTGAGCTATAAATAGAGCTATGTCAACTGCTACACTGAACCATTCTGCTTTCCTCTTTTATTATTCCTAGTTGGGTTGGTAAACGGAAGTGTTACAGCTCATTATTTGCTAAGATTGCAGGTTGTCTCAGTATCATGAAATGGCTGAATATATTGGATAGAGCAATGGTTATGGAAACTGACTAGGGCCCTCTAGTCCAGCTGTAATACCACCATCTGCCCAGCAATGCGAAGAACTACCCGGGCATGTTTTTTCCATGTATCCAATCTACCTCATTCTTGCTTAACAAATGCTCTCAGTCATCGGCGATGTGAAGGAAGGATCGTAACAGTGCTACCAACTGGGGGGGACCTCATTGAAACATACCAAATAGTGAATGGCTTGGATAGAGTGGATGTGGAGAGAATGGTTCCATTAGTGGGAGAGTCCAGGACTAGAGGTCACAGTCTCAGAATTAAAGGACATTCCTTTAGGAAGGAGAATAGGAGGAATTACTTTAGTCAGGGGGTGGTGAATCTGTGGAATTCTTTGCCACAGAAGGCTGTGGAGGCTGTCAATTGATATTTTTAAGGCAGAGATGGATAGATTCTTGATTAGTACGGGTGTCAAGGGATATGGGGAGAAGGCAGGAAAATGGGGTTAGGTGGAAGAGATAGATCAGCCATGATTGAATGGCAGATTAGACTTGATAGGCTGAATGGCCTAATTCTGCTCCTATCACTTCTGACCTTATGACCTTATATCTTATATCTACCCATTTCACTGATGGACATTAAAAGCTGGAGTACTCAGCGGGACAGGCAGCCTCTCTGGAGAAAAGGATTGGGTGACGTTTCGGGTCGAGGCCCTTCTTCCTTCCTACTCATTTCACTGATGCTCATTTTGACCTCAGAAGAATTGCTTGACTTCTGGAATGGACTAAAGTGAATTTGAGGGGGTCAGGTAATAGAGGCTGCTCTTGATATCAAGGATTTTTTTTGCAAAAGTGGAATCACGAAACCCTGGTATAGCTGATGTCTATGAAAATAGGTTTTCCATTAGCTGGAGACACAAGCTCATAGATAAATGATTCTAGTTGTAGGACAGCAATCATTTCAATCCCAGAATATCACTGCAAAAGTTCCCCAGTGTAGCATCCTAGGCCCAGTCATCTTCAGTTGCTTTAAAAATACATTCCTCCTTCGTAACCGAAGATAGACACAAAAAACTGGAGTAACTCAGCGGGACAGGCAGCATCTCTGGAAAGAAGGAATGGGTGACATTTGGGGTTGAGACTAGTTAGGAAAAAGAGAAAAGAGAGATATAGACAATGATGTAGAGAGATAAAAAACAATGACTGAAAGATACGCAAAAAAAGTAACTCCGGCATTCCCTCTCTCTCTATCCCTCCCCCACACAAGTCGCACTAGCTTCTTGTTTTCACCTGTAGAGGTCCTCCTTCGTAACATCAGGAGTAAGGATATTTGCTGATTTTTTCCACGTTCGATTCCATTCACATCTCTTCAGCAAAATGAAATCAATGAAACAGCAAATGTTGGAAATCTGAAATAAAACAGACAATGATGCATACACCTAGCATGTCAGGCACCCGCCATGGAAAAAGTAACAGTTAATGTTTCAGGCCGAAGACCCTTCATCGGAACCAAAAAAGAGCTTTTCTTTTCAGTCACGACGAAGGGTCTTTGATCTAAAATGTTCCTGTCGTTCTTTCCAAAGGTGCAGATGACCTACTGATTTTTATCCCCGTATTTTCTGTTTTCAGCAAGTGGAGCAGACTGTGTCTGGATCAGACCCAGCTGGATCTCGAAATCATTCAACATCTGTTGATAGGCTGCAATGTTACACGACAATGTAACAACTGCGCCTCATAAGTGCAAGTGATAACATCTTCATCAAGAAGGCATTGAATCTCCTCGCTTTGGCATTAAAGACGCTACTGTGACCATCGACCCCTGTTAACAACCAGCGGCCACAAAATTCACGGACAGTCATATCAACAAGTGTGGCCACAGAAGCAGAATCGGTATTCTGCGATAGGTTGCTCACCTCATACTGTGATTCCGCAATGCATTTCCACCAGTTTACAAAGCACAACAGAGCTAATGGAGTATAGAAGCTCAGCACCATCCAGGACAAGGTAGTCTGTTCAATTGGGAGCTCATCCGTCATCCTGAATATTATTTTCTTCACCACAGTCAAAGCACAGTTACACCACGTGGCACAATGTCTCAGCTGCTAGAGCTGCTGCCCCACAGCACCACAGAACCAGCTTCAATCATGACCTGGGATGCTGTCTGATTGCAGTTTGCACGCTTTCCCTGTGATAGCATGGGTTTTCTCCAGGTTTCTTCCCACATCCCAAAGACATGCGGCTTTGTATGTTGATTGGCCTCTATAAAAAGCCCCTAGTGTTTGAGGAATGGATGCAAAAATGGCCTAAGATTGAACTAGTGTGATGGTCAGCTCGGACTCTTTGGACCACAGGGCTGCATTTTTCAATCAAAACTATTTATAAAATGCACTAAAATAAATCATCAAGATTTCTTCGAAAACACCTTCCAAACCTGCTCCGTCGAAGGACAAGGGGAGCTGGCACATGGGAAGAAAACACTTTCAAATTTAAGTCATGCAACTTCCTACCTCAAAGCTGGATTTCTCCCAAAGGTACCTTTGGATTACCATATTGAATTTAACATATTGAAAAAACGCCGCGACTTAGCTAAGGCCTCGAGTATGCGGAGACCACTCACAAGCATGAAGGAGAGTTACGAAGACCTCCTAATACCTCGTGTCGACCATGCTGCGAGTATGAGTTGAGGGCAAACTCACCAGAACTCGCGGATTAGGTTGCCCAAGTGGGACAGGCCCTTTACTCATCAAAAATATGTCAATTTCAGCCTTAAAAATATCCATTGACATGGCCTCCACATCAGTCTATGGCAACAAATTCCACAGATTCACCTCCCTCTGACTAAAAAAAAATCATCCACATCCCACAGCGCATCAAATGCTTATCATCTGTATCAGGCTCAGCAGTTTCTAATGTTTACAGTGTTTGGCACATAAGTGAGGTTTATAGGACCAAGTGGCCCACCTTTAATAGTGCACTGCCATTCCTTTCCTTCCATTTCACTGGGCCCGGTGCTAAGTCCACCGAGGAAGCCATGCTACTGACTAGGAATCTAGATTTACTTTCCCAGTGTACAGATACTTGAGATCATAGCATGCCAGCATCCTAGTTATCTTGAACTGAGGAAAATGCACGTTTTCTCAACAAGTCTTGGAGTTGACTCATATATTAATTTTTAGTCATTGATCGAAACCCATGAGCTCGAGTTATGACAAAAAAAGTTTCAGTGTAAACATTAAAAAAAGCATCTGAATATTGCAGAAGTATAAAATTTTTGTACTGGTGAGACTAAAAGTTAAATTAAACCCCTACCTCATTGTGAAACTAGCAGTCTCTGTTCATCTTGCTTCTCACTGCTGACTACAAACCACAATAGATTTTTATTTAGCAGCTTGGAAAGTTGGAACAGTAAAAGTTGTTTACCACTGTATTTCTCACAACTTTAGCGAATCTATGCATGGCATTCCGCGTTTATCAAAATCCTATCTAATATCATATTGGCTGGAATCAGCATTAGACCTTTGTGAGTTATGCCCCTGTCCCACTTAGGAAACCTGAACGGAAACCTCTGGAGACTTTGCGCCCCACCCAAGGTTTCCGTGCGGTTCCCGGAAGTTGCAGGTGGGTGCCGGAGGTTGCAGGTATAGTGGAAGCAGGTAGGGAGACTGACAAAAACCTCCGGGAACCGCACGGAAACCTTGGTAGGGCGCAAAGTCTCCAGAGGTTTCCGTTCAGGCTTCCTAAGTGGGACAGGGGCATAAGAAGCCCAGGGCCAATTTAAGGACCTCCTTGAGAAATAGGTTTGCCTGAACACAGGAGGGCATAACTCTGACCATTTGATGGCATAGGTTTGGTCATCACATAAAAGGTAAGCAAAACTGTGGAGCCAGGATGAATAGATTTATGAGGCAGATTTCTCCAAATGCTGACATATAAATTTGGTTCATGTGCACAATGTCCAGGTAGCCAAATCCTGTGTCAAAAACAGCTCCAAATTCAATTTGGCTTACTGACATACAATCTTCATTCATGTGTACAATGTCTAGATTTAGAGATACTTTAGACTTTATAAACCGAACCTTCGGCCCACCGAGTTTGCACCAACTAATGATCAGTTCATTAGAACTATCCTACACACTTGGGACAATTTACAATTTACAATTTTACCAAAGCCAATTATCCTACAGGCCTGTAAGTCTTTGGAGTGTGGGAGGAAACCAGAGCACCCGGAGAAAATCTAAACGGTCACAGGGAGAATGCACAAACTCTGTACAGACAGCAGGATTGAACCCAAGTCCCTGGCGCTGTAAGGCAACAACTCTACTGCTGCTCCGTTTTGCCACTGAGAGAGCCAAATCATGTGTTAACAGCTTCAAATATAGTCTGAAATACTGGCATAATCTTGGTTCATGTGCATATTACCCAAACAGCCAAACCTTGTGTCAAAAACAGACCTTATTTGAAGGGGTTGGTTGTGTACTTTTAAGAGAGAGAGAAATTCATTCTTGGGCACTAGCACTAAATATTGTGCAAGAATATCAGCTGCCTATTGTATCCATGTCCACACATTTGGCTTCAATGAATCAAGTGAAGCCAATGGAACTGAATGCGCAGGTGTGAATAAGACTGGCAGCTGATAGTCACACTACACTTTGTGTTAGCGATTGAGGATTGTCATCTCATCCAGTATTCCCAATGTGAGGTAAAATATATACATAGAAACATAGAAACATAGAAAATAGGTGCAGCAGTAGGCCATTCGGCCCTTCGAGCCTGCACCGCCATTCAATATGATCATGACTGATCATCCAACTCAGTATCCTGTACCTGCCTTCTCTCCATACCCCCTGATCCCTTTAGCCACAAGGGCCACATCTAACTCCCTCTTAAATATAGCCAATGAACTGGCCTCAACTACCTTCTGTGGCAGAGAATTCCAGAGATTCACCACTCTCTGTGTGAAAAATGTATTCCTCATCTCGGTCCTAAAAGATTTCCCCCTTATCCTTAAACTGTGACCCCTTGTTCTGGACTTCCCCAACATCGGGAACAATCTTCCTGCATCTAGCCTGTCCAACCCCTTAAGAATTTTGTAAGTTTCTATAAGATCCCCCCTCAATCTTCTAAATTCTAGCGAGTACAAACCGAGTCTATCCAGTCTTTCGTCATATGAAAGTCCTGACATCCCAGGAATCAGTCTGGTGAATCTTCTCTGTACTCCCTCTATGGCAAGAATGTCTTTCCTCAGATTAGGATACCAAAACTGTACGCAATACTCCAGGTGTGGTCTCACCAAGACCCTGTACAACTGCAGTAGAACCTCCCTGCTCCTATACTCAAATCCTTTTGCTATGAATGCTAACATACCATTCGCCTTCTTCACTGCCTGCTGCACCTGCATGCCTACTTTTAATGACTGGTGTACCATGACACCCAAGTCTCGTTGCATCTCCCCTTTTCCTAATCGGCCACCATTCAGATAATAGTCTACTTTCCAGTTTTTGCCACCAAAGTGGATAACCTCACATTTATCCACATTATACTGCATTTGCCATGCATTTGCCCACTCGCCCAGCCTATCCAAGTCACCTTGCAGCCTCCTAGCATCCTCCTCACAGCTAACACTGCCCCCCAGCTTCGTGTTAACCGCAAACTTGGAGATGTTGCATTCAATTCCCTCGTCCAAATCATTAATATATATCGTAAATAGCTGGGGTCCCAGCACTGAGCCTTGAGGTACCCCACTAGTCACTGCCTGCCATTGTGAAAAGGACCCGTTTACTCCTACTCTTTGCTTCTTGTCTGCCAGCCAGTTCTCTATCCACATCAATACTGAACCCCCAATACCGTGTGCTTTAAGTTTGTATACTAATCTCCTATGTGGGACCTTGTCAAAAGCCTTCTGAAAGTCCAGATATAACACATCCACTGGTTCTCGCTTATCCACTCTACTAGTTACATCCTCGAAAAATTCTATAAGATTCATCAGACATGATTTACCTTTGTCCAATGATTTCACCACTTTCCAAATGTGCTGCTATCCCATCTTTAATAACTGATTCTAGCAGTTTCCCCACTACCGACGTTAGACTAACTGGTCTGTAATTCCCCGATTTCTCTCTCCCTCCCTTTTTAAAAACATACGGAACACATTTATCTATATTACTAAAATTAAGATCTTTTGACCGCCTTTGACTTACTGCGATGTGATTTCCGAGAGAACGCCGCCACTTACGGCCGTCATTTTTTGGCCACCTCGCTCAGACCCCCCCTCCACCGGATTGGACCAGAGGATTTTTCCCATCAATGAAAAATAAGATATTAATATTTTTATAGAATTCACCATTCTCTCTGTTGCCCCTGCTGGCGGCAGGGGGGAGGGACTATAAAACATAATTCAGTCTCTGCCAGACGGAGGAAGCGAGAGGGTCACGGCTCTTTGAGCTGGGAATAACACTGAACGCATGTCTACTACACGGTGAGTACCCGGGATGTGGTTTTCAGCAAATGCGTTTGTTGTTTGCAAAGTGTTTGCCCAATTGGCTTTTTGGCTTTTTAAAGGGCTTTCAGCAAATGAGTAATGGCTTGTTTTTGTCCAATTGGCTTGGCTTTTAAAGGGCTTGCTTGCAACAGTTTTTGGATGGATAAAGCGTGAATAAACATTTTATTAGATCAGGGCTGTGTTTAATTTCAAAATTGGCGCTCATTCTGTGATTTTCGCTTAGTTGCAAGATGGCGCTGATGACATCATTTCCAGTTAACGGCATGCTGGCGTTGAGTGTGTCATTTCCGGTTCATGGCAAGAAGCGAGAGGGTGCCGTCAAGATGGCGCCAAGTGCAGGCGCCATTGAATAATTCAAGAGAGCTGCTCTGTCTATGGTGAGTGTGTTTGTTGGACGTATTTAAAGCATGTTTTTGCTTCAGCACCAGCAGCCTTTACAGGAGGCTTTAAACATTCCTTTTACACACTGTATATTCAACATGTTCTGAAGTTACTTGGCATTTTAGTATTGGGTGAGTGTGTGTGAGTAAATTAGTGTGTGTGTGTGTGTGTGTGTGTGTGTGTGTGTGTGTGTGTGTGTGTGTGTGTGTGTGTGTGTGTGAGCATGTGTGTGAGCATGTGTGTGTGTGTGCGTGTGTGTGTGTGTGTGTGTGTGTGTGTGTGTGAATGAATCTGTGTGTGTGTGAATGAGTCTGTGTGTGTGTGTGAATGACAAGGAGCAGAGTGGGGGGGGGGGGGTGGTGAACGGAGGAGGGGTGACTGAGTGAACTGCCAGCGTACCAGGCGTGAGTGACTGCACTGCCAACCCACGAGCCGTGAGTAAGAGAACTGCCAGCCCACCAGCCTTAAGTGACTGAACTGCCAGCCAATAATCCATTCAGTCCACCCTCTCCCCCCTTCTCTCTCACAGTCTGTCACCCGTTTTGGGCTGAATTTCTGGCAGTTTCTCAGCTGCCAGCCTGCCAGGTCCGAGTGACTGTACTGCCAGGCCTCAGTGACTGAGCTGCCAGCCCAAGAATCCATTCGGCCCTCTGGAAACCAGTACCTTCGGCCCACAACACCCATACTAGCGCAACAGAAAGCGCCCCCCCCACTGGCGAGCAATAATGGAATTGGTGGAGAGGTAGAATATTGCGTTGGGAGACCAGCCCTCCCGTGTGGTGCTGGGACCAACAGGTCCCACTTAGTCTAGTAACCACTAAGGGTTTTACTTCTGTGCCGTTTATTTTTTTAACTTTTTATATTTTATTATTTAAGTACTCATATTGATATTGCTATTACATTTTAAATCAATCAGACAGAAGTTTGTTAGTCAATGCGCCTGAATTAATGTGCACAATCAATTAATTCTTCATCACAAACCTTCAGACAAAACCAAGAGCGTGTTCTCCCAAGTGATCTATGAAATGAAAAACAAGCATTATGTCATCACGTATCATGTTAGCTTTTCTCATAGTAAATGGTCTAAACAGAAGCAGGAACAAATCATCGTATCTGTTGACTAATGCTCCATTAATACATTCTAACCATAGATCTTCCTGATCCACTAACTACCTCTGCTTTCTGCATCTAATGAAGGAGAACTCACTCATCCATTTCAAACGCTCATTATTTTCTAGTTTCCCGTTTTTATCTCTCCCAGTTGGCTTGAAGTACAAATTTGTAATTGATCGTATCAAACAACTAGGATCCCTGAGGCTTTGCTGTGTAAAGTTTATTTTCATTGCAGCAATGTCAAATGTAGCTGACTCTTAAATACCGTCTGAAATGGCCTGGCAAGCCACGCATTATAGCATCATAGAGGCGCACAGTATGAAAACAGTCCCTTCAGCCTAACTGTCCATGCCAACTTCATACTGTTGTCCCATTTGTCTGCATTGGGCTCATAGCCTCCTTAACCCTTCCTATCCATATGTTTGTCCATTGTCTTTTAAAAGTCTCAATGGTATCCACTTCTATAGCTTCCTCTGGAAGTTCATTCAAGACACGGATTTCCCTGTGAGAAAAAGGCTGTCCTTGAGGTCCCTCTTAATCTCTCCCCTTTCTCCTCAAGTCTGTGCCCTCTAGTTTAAGAACACTCTACCCTGGAAAAAAGACTGAGCTTTCACTTTATCCATGTTTCTCATGATCTTGTACACCTCAGTAAAATGATCCCTCAGCCAACTTTCCTCCAAAGAAAACAATTCCTAGTATATCCAATTTCTCCCTTAACACAAGCCTGCAGCCCAGGTAACATCCTGGTGCATCTCTTCTGAACTCTTTCCAAATTAATGACATTCTTCCTATGACTGCAAGGGCAGCGCGGTAGCGTAGTGGTAGAGGTATTGCCTTACAGCACCAGAGACCTGGATCGATCCTGACTACGGGTGCTTGTCTTTAAAGAGATTGCATGCTCTTCCCGTGACCTACGGGGTTTTTTTTCCCGAGATCTTTGGTTTCCTCATCCAAAGACGTATAGATTTGTAGGTTAATTGGCTTGGTATAAATGTAAAAAATTGTCCCTAGCATGTGTACGGTAGTGTTAATTTGCGGGGATCGCTGGTCAGTGCGGACTCAGTAGGCCGAAGGGCCTGTTTCCGTGGTGTATCTCTATACTAAACTAAACTAAAAGCTGCATGATCAGAAATGCACACATACATAGTTATAGAAGTTGGGAGGTCATGTTGCATTTGTACAATATGTTGGTGAGACCGCATTTAGAATATTGTGTTCAGTTCTGGGCACCATGTTATAGGAAAGATATTGTCAAGCATGAAAGGGTTCAGAAAAGATTTACGAGAATGTTGCTAGGACTAGAGGGTGAGCAGTCGGGAGAGGTTGAGTAGGATGGGTCTCTATTCCTTGGATCACAGGATGTAGGGGAATCGAGGACCAGAGGACATGGGTTCAAGGTGAAGGGGAATAGATTTAGTAGGAATCCGAGAGGTAACTTTTTCACACAAAGGGTGGTGGGTGTATGGAACAAGTTGCCAGAGGAGGTAGCTGAGGCTGTCCCATTGTTAAAGAAGTAGTTGGACAGGTAGATGGATAGGACATGTTTTTGGGGGTATGGACCAGGCGCAGGCAGGTGGGAGTAGGGCAACTGGAATATGTTGGCCGGTGTGGGCCAGTTGGGATGAAGAGCCTGCTTCCACACTGTATCACTCTACAACTCTTTGACTCTATATTTCAAGTGTAGTCTCACCAATGACTTGTACAATTGCATCACGATGTACCAACATTTGTACTCAATGCCCTTCCAAATGAAGGCAAGGGAGCCAAATGCCTCCTTCACTGCTTTGTCCACCTGGGTCGCCATTTTCATGGGAACCATGCATCTGTACTCACAGATCTCTCTGTTTTTCACCACTTGACAGGAGAGTACCACTTACTGTATGGCCCTGTTTGACATACGAAAGTGCAACTCCTTGGCTGAGTTAACTTCCATTTGCCAATCCTTGGTCCATCTTCCCAACTGATCTAAATCCTCTGGAAACTTAGATATCCTTCCTCACTGTCCACTATAACACCAATTTTGGTGTCATCTGCAAAAGTACTGACAATGTTAATCACTTCGTCATTCAAATCGTTATTGTAGATGATAAATAACAATGGGCCCATCACAAATCCCTCGACACTCCAATCAGAAAAACAATCCTCCACAACTACCCTTTGATTCCTTCCTCCAAACCAATTCAGAATCCAATTGGCCAGCTCATCTTGGATTCCATGCGATCTAACTTTCCGGAGTGGCCTACCATGCAGGACTTTGCCAAAGGAAGTTCAAAGACTTTCAGGGATGGGCAATGAATGTTGCCCTGACAGCAATGCCCTCAGTCTGCAACATGAGTAGACAAAACAAAATAAATACAAGTAAATAGGAAAGAGAGGTGACTCGATCCAATACCCATTTCAATCAAGTAACTGCATAGTCATGCATAGTCGTGCTCACAGCATCACCCTCATCTGCCCTATCAGTAGAACAGACCCACCACAAGTAGGAGTACAGTGGCATCATGTAAGAGGTCCTCAACATTGACTCCCGACCTATGAAGTCCATGGCATAAGGATAAATGTTAATGATAAGGAAAGTTCATCCTATTAACGTATTCTCCCGCAGTGGATTTGAATCAGAGCTGCTCCACATTGAACAACATTTGGAATCACCGAAATAAGCGAAGGCGTAAAGTATGTTCTGGGTGGAAGGTTTCAATGGCCATCACAAAGAGCAGCTTGATAGCACTAACAATACATTGCTGATCTAGTCCTGATGAATCTGGTTGCCATACCAGTTCTGCAGCAGACAGTGAGTCAATCAAATTAATTGATGAACCTACCTGACCTCTTCCTCACCAATCTACCTGTGGCCATGATAGCAATGGAAGTTGTGACCACCACGTGGCCTTATGGAGACAAAGGCCCTCCTTTAAACCTTAGACCCACTCCATCATGCATTGTGAAATGGGATAGGGCAGGTCAGGCAGTTTGAAGACAAATAAAATTACAGATGGTAGAATCTGAGGTAAAACCAGAACTGCTGGAAGAACTCAGCCGGTCAACAATCAACTGAGGAAAGATAAAACTATTTATCTTTCTCTTGACTCGTTGAGTTCTTCTTTCTCTTTTTGTACAGAGGAAATGCCAGGAGCACCAACAGGCATGCCAAAGATGATGAAGTTCCAATCCAATAAAGTTAGAACAGTTCAAAGTACACACTAAACAGCAAAACCACCTTGCTCCAGGCACGTATTGATATCACATGGAGCGATTCTTCACAATCTTCACAACTCTTCAAACAGGTTCACACACCTGTTGTTCTTATCTCTGACCTTTGTTCCGACCATCTGCCTATCAGAAAATCCCCTTCACCTGTCTTGATCTATGCAGAGAGTAGATGGATATGGATCATGTACAGGCAGATGAGATCATGTTTGCCACAAACATTGTGGGCCAAAGGGTCTACTTCTGTGTTGTATGGCTCTATATTCTATGTTCTAATCCAATCAGATAGTGTATTCCAGATTCTTTCTAACCATCCTCTGGGTGAAAAAATCATTCCTCAGATTCCCTTTAAACCTTCTGCCTCTTACCTTAATTATTTGTCCTTTGATTTTAGACATCTCTGGAGAAATATTTCTTACTATCTAGCTAAGATATTTGCATTAGTTATGGGTTTATTTATCATTGATAACTGCATGCTAATTTAGCCATTTAATACATTGGAATTCCCATTGAGCAGTTTCCGCCAGGCTGGTATTGGAGCTGTATTTACGTCCACCTTTATGTGAAAACATGAACAATCTGCATCTTGCAAACAAAGACAGATGCGAGGGGTCGAGAATGTGGGAAGGAGGGAAAGATAAATGGTTTCTATTGCTGGTGGTATATGATCATGAGCACTCCATCCTCCAAACCAGTATATGGGAATAATAATACCTGCCAGCATCCCACACCACCTTCAGCAGCTAAAGCAAAGGGAGGAATGGCATTATGTGCATTGTCCTACTCAATGTGTACCTCCATAGATGAATGGTTGACAGTGAGGGTAAGTTGGGTGATTATACATGCGAGTGTTGGAACAGGAGGAAATATGTAACTTTGTAATGGAGGATAAGAATATGAGATAAGAATGGAAATTGTGACCAGTTTTCTGCTTGTGTGTTTATTCATTACGTGTTATGAAAAGAGCTGTCATGAGAATTCAATAGATTTTAATATCACCATCCTTCCAATTGAGTTCAAATCAAGAATAAATCTCCAATGTCAAAAATTTCCACAATTTACTAGTAATATATTGAATTCATTTCAGTGCAAAATATTTGCCTCTAAAACATAATTTTGTACATAAAATGTTCTTCCTCTATTTAATATTCAGCACTTTAGTATTTAGTGCACAAAGCCACATAGAGACAAGAGTGCATTTAAGAAATCAAAACATGTTGGCCTCCAATACACTTAATCTTGGTTAAATTTAATGAATGTATGCATGCTAAAATGTATTATGGTGCAATGTTTTATCAAGTGGCTTTTTTATCAATTATTTGCAGAAAATCGAATTTAAACCATATACTTCTTGGCAAACGAACAATCTGTTTATTAGGACAATAGCAATACACACCAAATTAAGAGCTGTGAAGCAGCATAATATAAATCAGGGCATTAATTAAATATTTTCAGTTTCATTCTTTAACTAAGAGCAGGTTGATGACATAGGAAGGACAAGTATTTCCAGAGTATTTCCAGATAACTGCTGATCCCAGTCCATTGCTGTAACTTTTGGAACAGTACCAAGGACATTTTCAACTTGAGTGAACTATGCATTAGAGTGTGAGGTGGCACCAAGTGCTTACGAGTTCCATTTGGGGATAGGACAGAGCCTGGACTCTGAACTCAGAGTAACAAGAACCAACCATCACTGAACATGATGTCAAAGTTAACAAAGGAGCATCCATGTAGCTGCAACCCGCTGCACCCCACCCCAATTACTCTGATACACAAAAGAGGAATTAGTTCAAGAGGCACTTCAGGATGCAATCAAACATTTTCACAAGCAAATCATCAAAAAATATGACATGAATAATGTTTTTTGATACATGGAATTGAGGAAATAATGTGTATTATTGTTAGATTCTATTTGTTCATTATATTTCTATAATAAATGACTAACAGATGTGAAAGTATGAGTATTAATCAACACAATCTTTTTAACATATTTTACATCCTTTACCATATTTGCTTTGCTAATTATAATGTCATACGGTATTATTAGGTGAGAATTCTAACCCAGAACAGGCACTTAGCATCATAGTCATATTGGGTGGAAACAGGCCCTTCGGCCCAACTGACCAACTAATCTCATCTACACTAGTCCCATCTGTCTGCATTTGGCCCATATCGCTCTAAACCTATCCTATACATGTTGAAATGTTTCTTAAAAGTTGTGAAGGTACCTGTCTCAACTACTTCTTCCAGCAGCTCATTCCATATACCACCCTTTACGTAAAAAAAGTTGCCCCTCGGGTTCCTGTTAAATCTGTCCCCCCCTCACCTTAAATCTAAGTCTTCAGGTTCTCGTTTCTGCGCAAAAGACTCTGTACATTTACACTTTGTCTTCTTTTGTAAACCAGCATCTGCAGTTCCTTGTTTCTACATTCAGCATTCCAAATTAATCATTGAGTTTAGGATTTCCATGGAGGGAATACATGCATCTTGGACTTCCAGCTTTTTAAATGGTTGAAACTGGCAGTTCCTTGCAGAAGTACTGGTATTAGCTAGTAAGATCTATCCTACATGTTAAAATTGATGTTCATAACTCACCTTAATTGTGTTGAGATAGGTCCTGAAACTATCATTGCTGAACGGGCCCTCAATCAAGTGGAGAATAATATAACTTCCA
Source organism: Amblyraja radiata (assembly GCF_010909765.2). Taxonomy (NCBI): domain Eukaryota; kingdom Metazoa; phylum Chordata; class Chondrichthyes; order Rajiformes; family Rajidae; genus Amblyraja; species Amblyraja radiata. Next base: position 17,987,417 of record NC_045963.1, read on the forward strand.
ATTATTTCAGTTACCATCACCAATAAACGATGACGCCAAACGTTGTCAGAAGATGTGGGGTAGCCAAACATTGCAAGACACACTATTTGGGGCATCAAAACTAATCGAACAGTAATAAGTGAATGAGCTGAAAAGTAGTTTAGCAAAAGAGACTGAACTGTTATTTTCACAAAGCCAACAAGAATAGGAAGGAAAGGAAATTGTAGTTGTTATCAGCTTGCCACAGCAAGACTACAATAATGAATCAATCACAAAGATAAAGTGATGTGAGTATTATAAAAAAACTGACTGAGCCAATTCTACTTGTGAATCAGAAGGTTAAGTTCAATCCCAGCACAGCAGCTGAATATATGAAATTTAGGATTCTAATCCCATGTTATGCCAAGACCTGTCGCAGCATCAGCAATGTTATGCTTTAAATTAGGTGCCTGACTGAGTTCCCCCTGCTGCTTCCATAGTCCAGGTAAAGGTTAAATATCTCATGCTTTCCAAAAAAAAGAACAAAGAGCTAGACAGGTCATCCTCAGTATTGTTCCTCCCTAAAGGGCCTGTCCCACTTGGGCGACACTTGCGCGTCACGCAGATGGCGCACAAAGATTTTGTACATCCCAAAATCCTGGGGCGCCGCGCATCTCTGGAGAAAAGGAATAGGTGACGTTACGGGTCGTGACCCTTCTTCAGTCTGACCCGCTGAGTTACTCCAGCCTTTTGTGTCCGTCCTCATTGCTTTCTATGGTGTGCTGCTCTGTGGCCCATGGCTGCTAAAAAACCCTGCAGGCTAAAATTAGTGTGTGAATTCCAAGATCTAACCAGTATTATGTGCAGCAGTTTGAGATACCTAGTAACATTCTGTATAAATGCCCGTTCATTATTTACATCAGTACTTTATGTGAGATACAGATGGCTCCTTATATTTGAAGAAGGGTTTCGGCCCAAAACATTGCCTATTTCCTTCGCACCCGCTGAGTTTCTCCAACATTTTTGTCTACGTTCCTTATAATAATGTTGGTTAATAACAGTTAGCTAATAACAGTTGTTGAACTGTGGTGAACAAAAACATGTAACTTTGATAACATCTTTATGAATCTGCAAGCATATAATATTGCTTCAGCCAGTTCTAGATCCCCATTTAGATACAGTATGGGGATGTCAATTCAAATTGTTTTTGCAACATTACTTTCAAATGCAAACATTTCTAGGTTTAAACACAACTTATTTCTGCGTTTGTCTTTCATGTATTTTCAATAATGCTTAGTTTTTTTTTTGTTTTTTTTATATATTTTATTTTATTAGAAGTAAGTACAATCATATGGCACCAAAGTGCCTAATATATATTTTCATAATACATTTTATGTACAGCTTCTTATTTTTTTTGTTATAATAAAGAAAGATGAGAATAAGAAAAATAAATTAGATAGCAAAGGATAGAAAGACGTGAGATATATAGTGTGTGAAGAAAAGGAAAAAAGGCAAATGAGTGAAGAAAGTTGAGGAATAGAAAATAGAAAAAAGAGAATAAGACATAAAGAAAAGAAAAAAAGAAGAAAAAAAGGACATCATTGTTTATGATCTTGACCATCCCTCATCCAGTCCTGAAACAGTTAGCTTTTACAATTGTGTTGCACCATATGATTCCAAAAAGACGACAAATGGAGACCAACTAATAATGCTTAGTTACAGAGTCACAGTCATACAGTGTGGAAACAGGCCCTTCGACCCAACTTCCCCACACCGAGAAACATGTCCCAGCGACACTGGTCTCACCTGCCTGTATTTGGCCCTTATCCCTCCAAACCTGTCCTTTCCATGTACCTATCCAACTGCTTCTTAAACATTGGGATAGTCCCTGCCTCAACTACCTCCTCTGGCAGTTCGCTCCATACACACACCATTCTTAGTGTGAAAAAGTTACCCCTCAGATTCCTAAATCTTTTCCCCTTCACCTTAAACCTATGTCCTCTGATCCGCAAAAGAGACTCTGTGCAATCTACCCAATCTATTCCTCTCATGATTTTATACACCTCCATAAGATCACCCCTCATCCTCCTGCACGCCAAGGAATAAAGTCCCAGCCTACTCCACCTCTCCCTATAGCTCAGACCCTCGAGTCCTAGCAACATTCTCGTCATTCTTCTCTGTACCCTTTCCAGCTTAACAACATATAACATGGTGCCCAGAACTGAACACAATACTCTAAATGTGATCTCACCAATGGCTTATACAACTGCAACATGACCTCCAAATTTCTATACTTAATACTCTGACTGAAGACCGATGAAGCCTTTTTGGCCACCCAATCTACCTGTGACTCCACCTCCACCTGCCTGTGTTTGGCCCATATCCCTCTAAACCTATCCTAACCATGTACCTGTCCACATTTTAAAACATAAGTTGCAATACCATCCTTTTGTAAAGAAAATTTGTCCCTCAGGTTCCTGGTAAATCTTTTCCCCTCAGCTTAAACTATGTCCACTGGTTCATGATTCACTACTCTGGGTAAAATATTCTGTATTTACCCTATCTATTCCTCTCATGATCTTGTACACCTCTATAAGATTACCTCTCATCCTCCTGCGCTCCAAGAAATAAGGTCCTAGCCTGCTCAAGCTCTTCCTTTAGCTCAGGCCCTCGAGTCCTGACAACATCCTTGTGAATCTGCTCTGCACCCTTTCCCGTTTAACAACATATTTTCCATAACAGGGTGAACAAAACTGAACACAATACTCTAAATGGGGCCTCACCAATGTCTTGTATAACTGTAACATGACCTCCCAACCTCTATACTCAACTAGACTAAGTGGGACCCGTTGGGTCCCATGTTCACACGGGAGGGCTGGTCCCCCGACGCAATATTCCACCTCTCCACCAATTCCAATATTGGTGGCCAGTGGGGGGGACTTTCTGGAGTGCTGGTATGGGTTCTTGGGGTGGCAGCTCAATCACTCAAGCCTGATCTGCTGGCAGCTAACTCACGGCTGGTGGGCAGGCAATTGACTCATGACTATTCCTTGAAATTCCATTTCAAGCAGGGTGCAAGGCCACCAAATTCAAATCCATGTTCCTATCATTTCAAGCAGGATGCAAGGCCACCAAATTCAAGTGCAGTTTCTTACCACTATGAGCAGGGTGCAAGGCCACCGAATTCAATTGCAGTTTCCAACCACTTCAAGCAGGGTGCAAGGCCACCGAACTCAAGTGCAGTTTCATTCCACTTCAAGCAGGGTCGAAGGCCACCAAATTCAAATGCAGCTTCATACCATTTCATGCAGGGTGAAACCACCATAAAACCACACAGAACACCAAACTCACAGTTCAGTAGACATTCAGTGTGTTCAGTTGATTTACAGCTCAGACAGAGTCATGATCTCTCCCTCCCCCATCATGCAGAGACTGAGCCACACCCACACTTCCGGGTTTTATAACCCCTACCCCTCCCACCGGAAAAGGTGTGGCTTTCAGGGCGTGATTGACAGGAGAGAGATTCTCAACATTTTTTAAACACTAATAACACTTTTATTTTTCATTGATGGGAAGAATTCTCTGCACCTGCTCAGCAGAGGGGGGACTGAGTAAGATGGCCAAAAATCACAGCCGTAAGTGATAGTATTATATCTTAAATCAATATACAGTGCAAACAGGAAGTAAGTGCATTTGCAGTAGTGCCTTTTAACTTCAAGCCAAAGCACCCAAGCCGCCATTTGCAGTAAGTAGTGCTTCAACTTCAAGCCAAAGCACCCAAGCCACCATTTGCTGTAAGAAGTGCCTTTCAACTTCAAGCCAAAGCACCTAAGCCACCATTTGCAGTAAGTAGTGCCTTTCAACTTCATGCTACCATTTGCAGTAAGTAGTGCCTTTCAACTTCAAGCCAAAACACCCAAGCCACCATTTACAGTAAGTAGTGCCTTTCAACTTCAAGCCAAAGCACCCGAACAACCATTTGCAGGTAGTGCCTTTTACTTCAAACAAACCATATTTTCATTTTCAAACCACATTAAGGGTACTCACAGTAGTGTAGACATTTGTTCAGTGTTATTCAGAGCTCATAGAGACGTGACCCTTGGCTTCATCCATCTTGCAGAGAGTGAGTGAGGCACACCACTTCCTGGTTTTATAGTCCCTCCCCCTCCCTCCAGCAGGTGCAGCAGAGAGAATGGTGATTTTTTTTAAACTTCAAGCCAAAGCTCCCAAGCCACCATTTGTAGTAAATAGTGCAATTAAACTTCAAGCCAAAGCACCCGAGCCATCATTTGCAGTAAGTATTGCCTTTCAACTTCAAGCCAAAGCACCCAAGCCACCATTTGCAGTAAGTAGTGCCTTTCAACTTCAAGCCAAAGCTCCCAAGCCACCATTTGCAGGAAGTAGTGCCTTTCCACTTCATGCCACCGTTTTCAGTAAGTAGTGCCTTTCAACTTCAAGCCAAAACACCCAAGCCACCATTTGCAGTAAGTAGTGACTTTCAACTTCAAGCCAAAGCACCCAAGCCACCATTTGCAGTAAGTAGTGCCTTTCAACTTCAAGCAAAAGCTACAAGCCACCATTTGCTGCAAGTAGTGCCTTTCAACTTCAAGCCAAAGCACCCGAACAACCATTTGCAGGTAGTGCCTTTTTACTTCAAACAAACCATATTTTAATTTTCAAACCACATTAAGCGTGCTCACGGTTGTGTAGACATTTGTTCAGTGTTATTCGGAGCTCAGAGAGACATGACCCTTGGCTTCATCCATCTTGCAGAGACTAAGTGAGGCACACCACTTCCTGGTTTTATAGTCCCTCCCCCTCCCTCCAGCAGGGGCAGCAGAGGGAATGGTGAATTTATTTTAAGCATTAACATCTCTCTGATTTTTCATTGATGGGAAAATTCCTCCGCACCCGTAAGGCGGAGAGTGGCTCTGAGCGAGGTGGCCAAAAATGACGGCCGTAGGTGGCGACGTTCTGTTGGAAATCACAGCACAGTGGGCAAAAAGCGGTCAAGATCATAGATTTAGTAATATAGATACTCTAACTGATGAAGGCCAATGTGCCTAAAGTCTTCTTGACCATCTTATGTACTTTTGATGCCACATTCAAGGAACGAAGGAAATCCTAGATCCTTCTGTTCTACCACACTCCCCACCATCCACTGTGTAGATCCTGCAGAGACTAAGTGAGGCACACCACTTCCCAAAATTAGACTTCCCAAAGTTAGACTTCCCAAAATGCAAGAAATTGCACTTCTCTGTATTAAACTCCATCATCAGCCTACCTGCCCAACCAATTAAGAACCTGTTGCAAATTTGACAACCATCTTCACAATCTGCAATACCACCTACTTTAGAGTCATCTGCAAACATACTAATCATGCCTTGTACATTCTCATCCATATCATTGATACAATGCCAAACAGCAATGAGCCCAGCATTGAATCTTAAGACACACCACTAGTCACAGGCCTCCAGCCCAATAAACAACCTTCTACCGTCACTCTCTGCTTCCTTCCATGAAGTCAATATTCTATCCCATCAGCTATCTCTCCTTAGATCGCATACGACCTAACCTTCCGGAGTAGCCTACCATGCAGAAGCTTGTCAAATCCCTTGTTGAAATCCCTATATACAATGTCTACAGCTCTGCTCTGATCAACCTTTTTGGTCACATTTTCAAAAACTTAAATCAGATTTGTGAGACACGATCTCAAAGTTCATGGTGCAAGGTGTTTTATTGTCACGTGTACCAATTAAGGTACAGTGATATTTGATTTACCATACAGCCATACAAAAAAAAAGCAAAAAGACACACAACTACATAAAAGTTAACATAAACATCACCACAGTGGATTCCCCACGTTCCTCACTGCGATGGAAGGCAATAAAGTCCAATCTTCTTCCCTCTTTATTCTCCAGCGGTCGGGGCAGTCGAACCATCCGCAGTCCGGGCGATCGAAGCTCCTGTAGCCGGCGGTCGAAGCCCCCGTGTTGCGGCGATCGAAGCTCCCACGTCGGGGCGGTCGAAGCCCCCGCGTTGCAGCGATCGAAGCTCCCACGTCGGGGCGGTCGAAGCTCCTGCGGATGGAGCTGCCGAAGTCGGTTTCTAATCAAAGACCACAAGCTCCACGATGTTAAAGTCCCCAGGTTCCCGTGGTTGGACCTCCCAAAGTCAATCCCCAGCAAAGGCCGGCAACGCCACGATGTTAGGCCGCAGTGCGGACGGAAATGTGATACGGGGGAAAAAATCGCATCTCCGTCGAAATAAGAGATTTTAAAAAGTTTCCCCAACCCCCCCCCCCTCCCCCATCACCCACCCCCACATAAAACTAACTAAAACATACATTTAACACATACTATAAAACACAAAGAAGGAATGGATGAGTCAGATTGTTGGCGAGGCAGCCATTGCTGGCGCCACTTAACCATGTACAAAACCATGTTGACTATCCCTAATCACCTCTTGCCCATGTAAATGCATGTATATCTCATCCCTCAGAGTTCTCTCTAGTTACCTTCTGACTACAGATGTTCAACTCACTGGCCTGTAGTTACCAGTCTTTTCACTGCAGCCCTTCTAAAATAGAGACACCATTTGCCACCATTCTGTCTTCCAGCCCCACACCCATATTTGTAGAACTGAACATTTCACTCAAAAAGTTTCTGTAATTTTATAGGGCATTTTACACTATTTCATTTGGTAAACAAATATTATGCAGTGTGGTGCCTATTAGTGCTTCCGTTGAGATTTTGACCCACTATCCTGACAGTGCAGTTTCAGATTCCCTCATTGTCACTTGTTTATTAGGAAGTTGATGCTTTATATGGTATAATAACCATATACAGTTCTTCACTTAAAAATTGAGGTCAAAACCCTTACTAAAACTGCTGCAGTGTTTCTGAACTCTGATTTATAATTGCCACATGATATATTGCAATGCCAAGTTCTTTCAAGTCGTCTGGGAAACAAATTTTGTATATTAATGTCAGAATTTGATATCAAAGAAAATTGAATTTATTCTCGAATATGTCAGAGAATATTAGTATATTATTAATTATATTATTATGTATATACTGCATTACATTCTGCACTCTGTATCATTCCCTTTTGCTCTAACGATTGTACTTGAATTTGAACTGATTATACCTATGCATCTATGCATGGTGTATCTGTTTGGGTGGCATGCAAAACAAATCTATTCACTGTACCTCGGTACATGTGAAAATAATAATGACAATAAATGTAACCATCAGCTCATCCATGGTTGCTGATGCAGCTGTTTTATTCATCACTTGTTCATCAAGACACAGAAGGAGACTCTTTGGCAACTTCCAGTGAAGCAAAACCATCAATCCTATTTCCCTCCTTATTTTTCCTATAACCCTATGACCTATTCACTTTCACATTCCCATCGATTCCCTTGTGTCTCTTTTTCCTGTTCTGAAGATAATTGACAGTATTCAATTAACCTACTAACATGTCTATTGGATGTGGGGGCAGAGTCAAGTGAGAGTGAACGCTGGCGCGACTAGCTGCCACTGCTCTCTCTCTGAATTTTGTCTTGTTGGACGTATGTTTTAGTTTATTTTTAGTTGTGTATGTGTGGGGGGTGGGGGAACTTGTTTTAGTCTCTTCCTTCAGGGGGATGCAACCTTTTCTTTGTCGTATCCCCGTCTCCGTCTGCGCTGAGGCCTAATCACGGAGCTGGGGCCTGCAACTGGGACCAACCTCGAGGCTCCAGAGGCAGAGCCAGGACTCACCATCGCGAGGCTGGCCGACTTCAGGGCTGTGGTGGCGCTGTGGCGGCGGCCCGACTTCGGAGCCTCGGAGGCTTCCACCGCGGGCCCAGTGGACGACAACATCGGGAGCTCGCAGGGAGCTCGCAGGTCCCAAGTTGGTGACCGATTCTCCGGAGCTCCCGCAACAACAGCTTCAACCGCTGGACTGGAGGGTGGCAGCTTCGTCCGTCCCGGGCCGCAGAGTTTGAACCGGCCCGTTCGCGGAGCTCGGATTTGGCCGCAGGACTTACCATCACCCGGCGGAGGGCCCAACATCGAAAGCCTGGATTGCCTCAATGCAGAGGGAGAACAAGGAAGGAAGAGATAAAGACTTTAGGACTTTTGCCTTCCATCACAGTGAGGATGTGCCTGGTAGACTCATTGTGGTGGATGTTAAACTGTGTTCATTGTGTGTTCTGTATTTTATGGAAGATGGAAAAATGGCTGCCGGAAGTGAGAGTGAATGTTGGCGCGGCTAGCTGCTGCTGCTCACTCTCCAAATTATGTATTATTGCTGTATTTATATGTTTGTAATTTGCTTGTTTTAATTGTAAGGTGTCCTTGTTCTGAAAGGCGCCCATAAATAAAATGCATTATTATTATTATTATTATTATTATTAGTTATAAAACCATACACAGAATGTGCAAATTGCACAGAAACAGCATCAAACACATATCCCTGAAGTGAAAACTTCTTATTCATCATGGAGAGGTTATGGGCATTGGAGAAACCAGCACAAAATTGATTGAGGAAGTGTGACTTAATAGCTGCTGATTAAAGAAAATAAGTAATGTTTTTATTCATAAATGTGCCCTCTTCCCAATACAGTTGTTTCATATATATATTTAACCCTTTTTACGCAGTCTGCGCTACAGAAAGGAAAGGTTACTTGGGCCCCTATTGCATATCCCCAGACCACAACTCCACCAGCTATGAATGTTGAGTGAAAGGAGAATTGGTCACTTATTTGATGTCTCTCCTCTCTCTCTCTCTATACTTGAACTTACACAATGAAGATCACTTGGTCAAGCATTGGTCATTTAGTCTATCCACGGAATTTTGTCCAATTAAAGATTGGAAACTTCACAGGAGCACCAGGAAGGAAAAGTCAAGATAAACAGCAGATTAGAAATAGTTTTACGATTTATGTATTACTTGTTGTCTTCAACAAGTGAGAATGTCTGGAACAGCTTGGGTTTTATTGTAATGGAGCCTAAGAATGATCCAAGTGTAAAATGTACATGAACAGGATATTAAAATTATGTGGTGTTTGATGGAAAGGCCAATGGTAACTCACAACATATGTACTGAAGTGCGAGAATATTGCCTACAGGCCAAAGACATTTAAGGATTTAAAACTTAGCCAAGGTCCAAGCAAGTTGGGCCAACTATCTCCATGGGATGTATAGAGTCCCATGAGACAACACTGTAACTGTGCAATAATATAAAAGTACAGCATTATTTGTCTGCTAATGAAATGATCTATTCTAAAGAACAAGGAAGTGACCTGAATTATTCAATTTGCCAAACTGCTTTTTTTAAATAATTGCGTCATATAACGGAAAAGGGTGGGCAGGGCTCTCACAAGGAGGGGATATTATATGCACTGTTTATAAACAAAGTATAATGGACATCATTAATAAATCGGCACCAGTTTTGCAAGGTGTAAATCAGATGTGCCCTGAAGGCAGCTGACTTAAAGCCGTTACCATTTATATTGACGTTACATATGCCCCTTTACAAATGCTTTGCTTTCACATTAATCCACAATGTCGCTCTTACATTTACTACTAAGCTATATTTTACTTAACCAGTGTTCTCCTAGATAATCTGTGCTGAATAATTTAATGAGCAAAAGTAGTTAACATGACATCTTGTTATACAAAGTTTCCCAATTAACGCCAAATCAATTTGAATTTCGTATAGTGTATGTCAGCAGAGAGAAGAGTAAATATTTTTACTCTACATTCAGATTTAAGACTTTAGTTGAATAGAGGTGGTGCAGCAAATAAAATGGGACAGTGAATCTTCTACTGAAACTATATACAAATGTAAATCCCTCCCTCCCTCCCTCCAATCCTGAAGTGCATGTAACAATCAAACAATATATACCCATGGATGCAAAAGAACAAATTAATTGACCAAGATTTTATTGTCTTTCTGCCCATTTGCTGCTCCAAGTTAAACAACCATAATGTAGGACATTTGGGATTCTAAGTGATGTGCCAGAGATAAGAAAAACAGGAAAGCTACACGGGGTAATAAACCAACAATGTTATGACTGTTGAATTCATGCAATAATTAAAGAGTTATTGTTAAGAAAGTAATGGATTGCCTTCATGGGGTTCGATTGTTCTTGTTGGTACACATGAGGATGAGGAATGGGAAAAAGAAAAGAGGATGACCTCGCAAGTGTGGGATCATGATTTTGGCTAAACCCACCCTAGGTATCTATATTTTAAAAAATCCCATCTGAATTTTTATTTTCACTGCTGTCTGAAGAATCAATATTTTTCTCCAAGAGAGTAAGTGAAAACTGCTTGCTGTTAAATGAGGATTCACAACTTATTTTCAATGTATGCATCATTGATGTATGGATAGGATAGAGACATGGATAGGACTGGTTTGGTGGGATATGGGCCAAATGCAGGCAGGTGGGATGTGCTGCTGGGACATGTTGGCCGATGTGGGCAAGATGGGCTGAAGGGCCTGTTTCCATGCTGTATCAGTCTATGACTCTAAAACTATATGACTCTATGACAGTGTTAGTAGTTGCAGGGTTGATAAAAACATTATATTTCGATGTATTCAACCAGCCTTCAAAGTCATCACATCATATCAATCAACAGACTGATGGCGCATTACCTACTCAGAAGGGCTTTTGATTTTATTAACTTCCCCATAATCTCAGAAGACATCAATCGTCCAAAATTCTCCTTTCCTGTCCTCTTTTTGCATTCAGGACACTTTCTAAAATGGTGCAAACTATTTGAAATGTGATAGGCACAAGTGGCGCGGCAGCAACTTTAGATATCACATTGGTCAACCTAATGTGACTCATCTAGTGGTTCCAGTGCAGGATTACTAGTCTAGTAGCTTCAGGTTCAAGTACCATCATGTCACCTCGCAGTGATAAGACTAAGAAATAATGCATTGCCCAAATGTAAAGCAAAGCCATTACTCTGAAAACACAGGCATGCATCAAATATTGTAGCTCCAAGCACCAAGCACCTTCCTACAAAGTGGGCAGTAAAAGAATAAGCATCATGGGCAGGTAAATGGACAGTTGTGGCATGCTGGTCACTCCATCACCCTTGTCCAGTTGTTATAAAGAGGATCACTCACCTCTTTTAGGACCATCATTCTGGTCAGCATATATGAGGATAAGACAACCAGAACCATCTCTCGACATGAAGTCATGTTTCTTTCAGGCTTGCTGGAGATTTTACTCACCTTACAGCTCTTTATGCTCACCTGGATAAGCTGGGAAGCATTGTGCGAGTCATGTTTTTTGACTTCTCCAGTGCTTTTAACGCCATGACTGCCCTGCACTGCTGGGGAACAAACTGACGAAGAAGCGGGTGGATGCTCCATTGGTGTCCTGGATCACCAACTACCTGATGGGACGACCACAACATGTCAGTCTACAGAACTGTGTCTCAACATGGTAGTGAGCAACACAGGGACCCCACAGGGGATGGACTTCGTGCCCTTCCTGTTCACCATCTACACCTCGGATTTCAGATATACCTGTAACTCTGACTCCTGACACCTGCAGAAGTTTTCAGACGACTGCGATTGTGGGCTGCATCAGTGAGGGGAGGGAAGCTGAATACGGAGGTGAGTTAATGACTTTGTTGAGTAGTGTGGGCTGAATCATCTGCAGCACAACACCGACAAGACTAACGAGTTCATGGTGGACTTTAGCAGGAGAGGAACACCCCTGTCCCCTGTCCCCATCAATGGTGTGCATGTGCAGTTTACCAGGGAGTACAAATAGCTGGGAGTGTACCTGGGCAGTAAACTGGACTGGGCCAGGAACGCTGAGGCCCTGTACAAGAAGGGACGGAGCCGGCTGTTCTTTTTGAGAAGGCTCTGCTCCTTCAACGTCTGCAGTAAGATGCTGCAGATATTCTACCAATCGGTGGTAGCCTGTGCCATCTTCTTCACTGCCGTGTGCTGGGGCAGCAGGGTGAAGGCTGCGGACACCAATAGAATCAACAAACTCATCAGGAACGCTGGCTCTGTCCTGCGGGTGGTTGGATTCATGGGAGGTGGTCTTGGAGGGATGGATGCTCCTCAAACTGCGGAGCATCCTGGACAATACAGCTCACCCCATCCATGACACATTGGTCAACCTGAGGAGTGCCTTCAGCAACAGACTGGTTCCACCAAGATACAGGACAGAGCACCACAGGAGATCCTTCTTCCCTGCGGCTATCAAACTATACAACACCCTTCTGCCGTGGGGTAGACTGAGACTGACAATCCCACCTCCCCCCCAATCTTTGCACATCCCCAATCCTTTCCACTCGTCACTTTAATTTCATGTTCTTTGTGTTTTATGACTGTTGGCAGATGAATTTCCCTCCTGGGATAAATAAAGTTCTATCGTATCCTATCCTATCCTGTCGTTTAAATGTGGTGTTAGGTCATTGCTGCTGTGTCTCCCATAAAATCATGATCAATCTACTGCAAATAATATGCTGTGTGTTACTGTCTTTGTACAGGCCTCAACTACTTCCTCGAGCAGCTCATTCCATGTACCCACCACCCTCTGTGTGAAAAGATTACCCCTTAGGTTGTTATTTAATCTTTCCCCTCATCTTTATTCTTGCTTCCCCTGCCCTTGGTAAAATAATTTTTGCATTTGCCCTACCTATTCCCTTCATTATTTTATTTAACCTCCTCCACTCTAAGGAATAAAGTCTGACCTGCCCAACTTCTCCATATAGCACAGACACTCGAGTCCTGGCAACATCTTTGTAAATCTTCTCTGCACTCGTTCCAGCTTCGATTCTACCATGGAAGCAATTGTGTGGAAGCAATGGTTCTGGAGATTTGCTCTTCTAGTACATCAACAATGACAATGGAGAAAATTAAATTTAAATTAATTTGTCATCCACATGACCAGGCACGGAACTCGCTATCAAAATATGGAGGGGACCGGGGGATAGGGGGGACACAATTTGTTTGACGGCACTTACACACACATGCGCGAGGCTTCGGAGGCTCAATCCAGCGCTAAATGCAGCTCAACTCTGCCTGTCTCGCTGGGTTAACCTACAAGCCCTGATTGGACTGACGGGATACCAACGCTGCTTCTCCGCGCTGGCCATATTTCCCGCAAGCCGAGGCAGGTTAAACTGGCGGGACAGGCAGAGTTGAGCTGGGTTTAGCGCTGCTTCTCTGCGCTGGCTGTGGGCCTGGGGGTACAGCTCGCGTCTGACTCCCGACCTCTCTGAGGGGGGGGGGGGAGTACTCGGGTGGGGGACGGGACAGTGCCGGAGACCCAGCCGAGATCGATCCTGGCTGTGGGTGAGGCGTAGGTCTGTGCCACGTCTCCCTCCTCCAATCACCGCGCTCTATCCTCAGTCCCACCCCCCCCCCCCCACTCCTCCGTCCTCCAATCATCGCGCTGAATCATCATATCCCGCCCCATTGCCTGTTGACCTACGTCTCGCTCGTCCAATCGGAGCCCTCGATCAGCAGTCCCACCTCCACTGTCTCGCGGAAAGCGGAGACTTTAAAATCCGGATGACAAAAACTTGGGGGGGATGTCCCCCACCTTCAAAAAATCGGGCGGACGTATCCCTTCTGCCCCCCCCCCCCCCCGGGTTTTCCGCCCCTGCACATGACAATGAAGAAAATTAAAGTAAGTTCGTGTCGTTAAGCAAATTAAAATGGAAAAGTTTGAGTAATGCGCTGGATGCATGCAGAACATTAAACCGAGAAACAAAAGAGATTGACTTCAACACCTGGTGCAACACCTGCACGCTTGCCTATGAAAATGGACAGCATTTCATCTACCCAGCTCATGCAAAATAAACCTCCTCACTGGAACTTTACACATAAAAGCAAAGGCCACTTTTTCTTTGTTGATATTTCCAAGTGTAGGAATTTATCTGTGGATCACATGCCTCAGCAGCTGACCACACATCAGAACAAGGTTTGCAGTAATTTGATGTATCACATATTATTTTATTGGTGTGAGGGGTCAATGTGTTGGAAGTACGTATCCATGTACAATCTAAGAGATCCATCTCAAATTAAAATTCTACTTACCAGCAAATAAGAAAAGCATCAGTTATTTCTTAGGACACAGCTCTATTTTTTGTCATTTGAAGGTGCCATAAGCTGCGCTATTTTATTTATCACATGTATATAATAAGGATAAATTAACCACGTTTTTACAGTTCTTTTTTAGGAATTGATGCAATGTATAATGTGTGCTGAATATATTTGCTTTTGCAATGTAATATTTTTTTTAAATCATACTGAATTAAATATCCTAGCCAAATATCCAAAGTCTGGGGGACACACTTCTTTCACTTGAATAGACGGAATATCACAAAATGTGCTCAAATATCCATTGGATACATAACCTGTTTCAAAGAGATGGCCTCCACTTGTGGGAAACCTACTGTAAGCATAGAAGGAGACACATAAACCCACAATGAAACAACATACTGTATTAATCAAAAGAAACCAATGAAACATTGTAAACTTCAGTGACTACAAATTACACAGCACAAGCAGCTTGACAGCATTTTCCATGATTCTTTGCTAACAATTGCAGCAAGAATGACCTCATGGGGCAAAGGTTCCAAAAGCTAAAATTATAAACAGTCAACACAAGTGAAAATAATTTATCAAAAGTATTATTTATTGCTATGTATGAGACAAATTTAACTCATTCACATCAAGTCCATGAACCCGATCTAATGCAATGAACACTGTGACAAATTCTTAACTGTGATCTTTGACCACTTTTTAAATTGTATCCATTTATTCCCTGGTGGGTATTTTTCCCCATAATGAGTAATATAAATCCTGATATAATTTTAAATTCTGTGTTTAAGTAGGCTTAGTTGAGTTTTCAGATATTGAGATTTTTGAAAGTTGTTATGATTAAGTTTCAGCGTTGAAATTTATTGTTCCGAAATATCAACAATTCTTTTGGAACACGCTGTAACGCATATCCTCATCTAATATAATCCAATAATTTTGTCATCTAGTGATCCATGCCAAGAACAACTGCAGCTATAGTACAATCAACTACCTTGGTGAAATACTTTCGAGATCCTATTTGTATCATAAGTACTCTGTGAAACAGCTTACATAAAAATTTCCAAAGTGTCAGCACTTTGTGGTATCCAAGTGGTGGCTAATTTCTTTAAAACAGATGTCAGATAATATAATTACAATGAAATCCCTTCTCATTTTTGTCCTAAGAAATTTGCTCCTTCCTGTTTTATTTCCCCTTTTTTGTTTTGCACTGACAGCAACAAAAAGTCAATTATCTGACTATAAAATACACTTTGCACAATGTGTTTCCCTTTTCTAACTACCGACAGAACATATCTAAGTTTTTCCAATTTTATGGGTGTTTAATTTAGGACCTCAGTAAATACTGAAACTTAAACTCAAAACCTGGCTCTGGTACTGTAGATTCCCCACAGAATATCCTTCCTTGTTAATAACACCTTGCAGCAAACTGGTTTAATTGATTTAATTCTAAGTAGATTGTAAATTCATTGTAACTGAAACAGTTAGGATTTACACAAGAACCACAGAATGATTCAAAATCAAAAAATATTTTTCCAAGCCATTTTATGTTGATAATTAGACAATTAGACTGATTTCATTAAAGCCAAACCTGCATTAGTTTCCTTCAATGATCATAACACAGAATGTTGGTACAAGTTTGCAATAGATTGGCTGATTGATTGAAATATACTGCAAGATAACAGGCCCTTCGTCCCACCAAAGCTACGCCGACCATTGGCCACCCATTCACACTAGTTCTATGTTGTCCCACTTCACATCCTCTCCCTACACCCCAGAGGCAATTTACAGATGCCAATTAAGCTACAAACCCGCACATCTTTGGGATGTGGCACAAAAGTGGAGCCGTGTGGGAAGAAACTGCAGATGCTGGTTTAAACTGAAGATAGACACAAAAAGCTGGAGTAACTCAGCGGGACAGGCAGCATCTCTGGAGAGAAGGAATGGGTGATGTTTTGGGTTGAGACCCTTCTTCAGATTCCACTTTCCCCCATAAAAGTGGAGCATCCGGAGGAAACCTTCGCGGTCAAAGGAGAATGTGCAAACTCCACACAGACAGGATCCAAGGTCAGGATCGAACCTGGTTCTCTAATGCTGTGAGGCAGCATCTCTACCAGCTGTGCCAATGTGCCACAATAGCGTTAAAAACAAAATTAGCAAGCACTGACAAATATTTATTCTTCCAGTGAATTAAAATGTGAAGACATTTTTTTTAATTTGTTCATCCTAATGAGAGATATTGATGATTTTCACAGAACTGCCTGTGCCAATGCTGAGTAAAATTGCTCTTTGCCTTCAAAATGTCATGTATTTATAAGATGAGCAGTTTTGCAATAGGATCAGCTAAATATCAAATTTATATTTATATTCCATGCCTAACAGTGCAGAGGGTGATTCTGAGTTAGAAACCTGAATTGAAACCATAACTGGCAGCATGTTTCCAGCATGGATTAGCCTGTGGTGTTAACCACAGCAGTATGAGACCGACCAATCTCCAGCACATTACCAACAACAACACAGTCAACAATGGTTTAAAAATGTGTAGGAAGGAACTGCTGATGCTGGTTTAAACCGAAGATTGACACAAAATGCTGGAGTAACTCAGTGGGATAGGCAGCATCTCTGGAGAGGAACTGGTGACGTTTCAATTTGAGACCCTTCTTCAGACTGATGTCAGGGGAGAGGGAGATACATAGATAAGGAAATGTAAGGTGTGAAAATAGGACAAAGGGAATGGAGATCAGGGGAAATGTAGAATAGATCATTGTTAGCTTGGAGAAGGTAACGACAAAGCTAACTTAGATAAAATGTAGTCGGAGACAGTAAGAATGGTCGAGAGAGCTGGGAAGTGGGAGGAATGATGAGATAGGGAAAGCAAGGGTTACTTGAAGTTAAAGAGGTCAATGTTAATACCACTGGGGTGTCAGCTGCCCAAGCAAAATATGAAATGCTGTTCCTCCAATTTGCGCTGGGCCTCACATTGTCAATGGAGGAGGCCCAGGACAGAAAGGTCAGTGAAGGAATGGGAGGGGGAGTTTAGGAACTGTTCCTATTCCATTGTCCTATTTTCACACCTTACACTTCCTTATCTATGTATCTCCCTCTCACCTTACATCAGTTTGAAAAAGGGTCTCAACCCGAAACATCACCCATTCCTTCTCTCCAGAGATGTTGTCTGTCCCGCTGAGTTACTCCAGCATTTTGTGTCTATTAATAGTTTAAAAATTGCATGGACCAGCAACAGCATTGGCAATGGATCCAGCTTCAAACTTTCATTCATGGTTCTCAAGATTCATGGAAAACCATTGTTCCATAGCAGGGAGTTTGAGAGAAAGCCTCCAGCCGCCCTGTTCATCTTAATTTTTTTTTTTAAATCAAAATGAAATTGAAAAGCAAAGAACTGCAAATATTGGAAATCTGTAAAAAAAAATTAAAAATTCTGCAAAAACACACAACAGGTCGGGCAGAATCTGAGGAAAGAGAAATGGGGTTAACATTTCAGTTTGACAACCTTTCATCAGAATTGGGGAAAGATAGAGAAATAAGCTTTGTAGAATCATACAGTCAGACACCGTGGAAACGGGTCCTTCGGCCCAACTTGCCCTTTAAGCTTTAAGCTGCCATAGAACTATAGAGAAAATGCTGGGAAGATTTGTGACATGGAGTAATTCGATGACGCAAGCGGTGGTTATGTTAACTGAAAAAGAGTGTAACCCAGCTGATGAATAACTGAAGATATTTCTGCTGAGGAAGTGTATACATGAGGAGGTGAATGGAATCTGTATTTCCCAAAAGAGAGAGAATAATACTCTACATTGAAAAAGTCCGGAATGGTTGATTATCTGAAATTGGTGAATTCGGAGTTTAATTTTGAGGGGTGTAATGAGCTTGTCAAAGATGTTGTTCCTTTAGCTATGTTGGAACAATTCAAACCCTGGAAGTGGGATGAGAGATTGAAAGTGATGGAATTGAAAGGCGATGCCGTGAGAAAATCTGCAAATGGCTTCCCATCTAAAATGGAGACAACATTATGAGCACTGAATGCTGTAAGCTGAAGAGGTAGGAATACAAGTAAGTTACTGCGTTGCTTGGCGGGAATGTTTGTTTTCAATGGTGAGAGTGTGACAAAGAGCTGGTATATCTCCTATGTTTGTGTGGGATGGATCTGTGAGAGGGGGAGTGAGCATTGATGGAGATTGAAGAGTGGCACAATGTATGTCAGACAGTGGTTTAAATAGGCTCCGTTTATTTAAATAATGCATCCCTAACTACTTAAGCTCTGACTAATTATTTCTTTGAAAATCGGCCAAATTTCATGCTTTAAAATTGTGCAGGAGTTTGAGAGTTTTAATTCGTCTGACCTCATTTCTTCAACACTCAAAGAGAGTACAGCATTTCAGCAAAGAAATTAACTTTCATAACAAGCAATTGTGTTTTCATTCTCACCTCGGAATGAAGCTTCCAACAATAAGCTCGCATCCTAAATCCTGGTCTTCTGCATTGTATTATCAAAGTTATAACTATACTTCCTAGATAACCAAAATTCCTCAGGTGAGTGCAGAAGGCATTCTCAAAACAGTTTAGTTTAGTGTTGTTTGGTTTAGTGGTACAGCATGGAAACAGGCCCTTCGGCCCACCGAGTCCATCAGCCTTATCCCAGTTGCATATCCTACACAAAGGGCAATTTACAGAAGCCACTTAACCTACAAACCTGTACGTACGTCTTTGGAATGCGGGAGGAAACCATAGCACCCGGAGAAAACCCATGCGGTTACAGGGAGAATGTACAAAGCCTGTACAGACAGAACCCATAGTCAGGATCGAACCCGGGTCTCTGGCACTGTAAGGCAACAGCTCTACCGCTGGGCCACTGTTCCGCCCCCAGGCTCTTTCCTGTAATTCAAAATGAATTTTTTTTCTTCACCCAATCTCAATTAATCTGCAGACTGACGAGAATCTGTGACCCAGTTTGAACTGACCCTCATGCCTGAGTTAATTGTAGCAAAGCATGCCCTGGCTCCTTGAAACCATATTCTCAGCAACCTCGGGTGATTAGATCCAATGGTGCAGAGGTAAAAAATTAAATTAGCGTGGAGATGCAGCGCAGAAACAGTCCCTTCAGCCCACCGAGTCTGCGCTAACCTGTGTTCCCCGTACTCTGGCATTATCCAACACACTAGGAACAATTTAGTGTGACTGATTTCACCTGACAAAGTACATATGCACCTCTGTGCAAATTGGTGGCAGTCATATCCCAGGCATAGTGCAGGTCTCATCTGGGTGAATCAGCAACTGAGAGCAGCTTTGACTTGATTAGCACAAAATGCTGGAGTAACTCAGCGGGACGGGCAGCATCTCTGGAATAAAGGAATGGGTGATGTTTTGGGTCGGGACTCTTCGTCAGCTTTTTGTGTCTATCTTCTGTTTAAACCAGCATCTGCAGTTCCTTCCTACACATTTTGACTTGATTAGCATTGACCTTGAGCTGAAGCTTGTCATTGATCTTAAGAAGTGAGGTGAAGCACTAATTTCCGATTTCTTCCCTCTCGCCCTTCTGCCTTTAGGTGGCATTGACTCTGCCTTTCCTCAGCCAACAAACTCAATTTTCCAAGCGTTTTATTCATCTTGAGAGAATGGGTGGACTGTGCCAGTTCATCCAGAGTTTGTGATGGTCCAGGCTCTCCTACTTGCTGTCATGTAAAATCTCAGAAGCAGAGGGCAGGAAAGAAGGGTCTCAACCCAAAACATCACCCATTCCTTCTCTCCAGAGATGCTGCCTGCCCCACTGAATTCTCGACAGGTGTGATAACTATGGCCTTCAGATCTTCCACTCACCTAACGGCTACTGATCACCTTCTGTGAACATTTTGAAAGAGAAAAGGTTGATATTGTCTAATGCAGCTTCATGGCCCTAAAAAGGAAGTTGATCTTGAAAGAATCCAAGCTAACGAGTGAAGCTCACTAATTTTTTACTTCCTTGTACTCCTCCACCATATCCACTCACAATGACTGCTGCAGATTATGCCTGCTTCTTCAGAGATGGTACTTACCCTCTGTGTGTGTGTCTCTGTTTGTTTGTCTCTCTCTGTCTCTCTGACTCTGTCTCTCTGTCTCTCTCTGTTCCTCTCCATCTCAATATCTCTCTCTGTCTCTCTCTCTCTCTCTGTCCCTCCCCGTCTCTCTGTTTCTCTCTGTCTCTCTGTCACTCTCTGTCTCTCTCCGTCTCTCTCTGTCTCTGTCACTCTGTCGGTCTCTCTCTGTCTCTGTCTCTGTCTCTGTCTCTGTCTCTGTCTCTGTCTCTGTCTCTGTCTCTCTGTCTCTGACTCTCTGTCTCTGACTCTCTGTCTTTCTCTGTCTGACTGTCCGTCTCTCTCTATCTACCTCTCTCTGTCCCTCTGTCTCTCTGACTGCCTTTCTCTGTCTCTCTCTGTCCCTTCCCCACTCACACCTCTTTCTCTCCCCCACTTTATGAATCCCTGTGAGGATGGATAACCTCTTGCGTTCACCATGATTGCTTCGCAGCTGTGCTGCAGGAAATGACAAAAGGGTCTCAAGGTTCTCCAACTTGTGTGAAGCCGTTAAAATTCCTTTTCTGTGGCCATTATTTTCATGCTCAGTTTGCGTATCTCCTGCAGCCTCTGGATCTTCCTCTAGGTGGCAATCAGCCAGCACAAGGCAGTGGTCAGAGCAGAACACCAGCCAGCATGACAGCAGTGGCTCAAACCGTCAGCTTTTCAGGCCCGTAAAGGACTCCAACCACCACCCCCTCCCCGGGCGCTTTCCGTTGCAACCACCACCCCCCTCCCCGGGCACTTTCCGTTGCAACCGCTCCCTCCGCAACTCCCTCGTCAATTCTTCCCTTCCCTCCCGCACCACCCCCTCCCCGGGCACTTTCCGTTGCAACCGCAAGAAATGCAACACCTGTCCCTTCACCTCCCCCCTCGACTCCATTCAAGGACCCAAGCAGTCGTTCCAGGTGCGACAAAGGTTCACCTGTATCTCCTCCAACCTCATCTACTGCATCCGCTGCTCTAGATGTCAGCTGATTTACATCGGGGAGACTAAGCGGAGGTTGGGTGATCGTTTCGCCGAACACCTCCGCTCAGTCCGCAATAACCAACCTGACCTCCCGGTGGCTCAGCACTTCAACTCCCCCTCCCATTCCCAATCCGACCTCTCTGTCCTGGGTCTCCTCCATTGCCAGAGTGAGCAACAGCGGAAATTGGAGGAACAGCACCTCATATTCCGCCTGGGGACCTTGCGTCCGGATGGCATTAACATTGAATTCTCCCAATTTTGCTAGTCCTTGCTGTCTCCTCCCCTTCCTTAACCCTCTAGCTGTCTCCTCCCACCCTCCCATCCGCCCGCCCACGGGCTCCTCCTCCTCCCCTTTTTCCTTCCTTCTCCCCCCCACCCCCCACCAGTCTGAAGAAGGGTTTCGGCCCGAAACGTCGCCTATTTCCTTCGCTCCATAGATGCTGCTGCACCCGCTGAGTTTCTCCAGCAATTTTGTGTAACTCCAATCCTTGACTGGTTTCACCTGTCAGCTTGCAGCCTGGTCGATGGCAGTCATGCTGCAACTGAGCGGCATGCTAGGCCTCCTCTACTGCAAGTCTGAAATCAGAAAGACACAAGGTAGAATTTTATGTGTCGGAAGGAACTGCAGATACTGGTTTAAGCCAAAGATAGACACAAAAAGCTGGAGTAAATCAGCAGGACATGCAGCATCTCTGGTGAGAAAGAATTGGTGACATTTCGAGTCGAGACCCTTCTTCAGACTTTATAACAATCTCATCATTTTGTGTGTTCTTTGCTAAGATTAACTATTTTTTAAATTAAAATGCAGATTATTGATTGAATCTCTCAGGATGAATGGATGAAGATGATCCAAAATGCTTTACCCCTCCACAACAACCAGTAAGCCTGAAAAGGCACCGTTAACTACGAGCATATTAACTACAATTCAGTTTTTTTGGGGAGAAGAGGATCGTTCCTATATTACTAGGATGGCAATCCTCCTTCTCCATTTTTATCCAACAGACAGAATGGATAAAAATGGAGAAGGAGGATTGCCATCCTAGTAATATAGGAACGATCCTCTTCTCCCCAAAAAAACTGAATAACACAATATATAAGAAGAACCCAATTATATATGGTACAATAAGAATTTGGAAACAAATAAAATTATCTTTAAAATTAAGAAATCTATCACTGTTAATGCCAATAGCGAATAACCCTTTATTTAAACCATCTCTTATTGATAAGACATATAACCAATGGGAAAGTCTCGGAATTAGAAGGATCGGGGATATGTATGAAATGGGAAACTTACTATCATTCCAACAATTACAATTAAAATTTAAATTGAAAAACAACCAATATTTTAAATATCTTCAGATTTGCGATTTCGTGAAAAAATATATACAAGGATATCAAAAAGTAACTCCTGACTTATTGGAAGAGGCAATGAATATTGAAGCTGACTCACAAAAATTAATATCATATTTATATAATAGTATTCTAAATATAGACCTACCATCGACAGAGGTACTTAGAGAAGAGTGGGAACGGGAACTAATGATAAAAATTACGAAGGTTAAATGGGAAAAATACCTGATATATATTCACAAATGCTCAATTAATGTAAGACATAATTTAATTCAATTTAAAATTGTACATAGATTATATTACTCAAAAACAAGATTGAACAAATTTTATCCAAATATATCCGCCACTTGTGATAAATGTCTAGCCCAAAAGGCAACTATAACACACTCCTTAGTCTCCTGCATAAAACTTTATAGATTTTGGAATGATATTTTTGAAATATTTACAAAATTATTCAAGACAAGAATGGAACCTAATACTGAAATGATTATATTTGGCGTAATGGAAGATGGGAATAAATTGAACACATCTCAAAATCTATTCCTTAACTATGGTTTAATAATAGCAAAAAAATTAATTCTTAAATTTTGGAAGGGTACATCAATACCAACGCTTAAAATGTGGATTGCAAGTATGTTGGACACCGCTCATCTTGAGGAAATGCGATTCCTCCTAATGGATAAATCAGACCAATTCATAACGAGTTGGTCTCCATTCGTCGTTTTTTTGGAATCATATGGTGCAACACAATTGTAAAAAATAACTGTTTCAGGACTGGACGAGGGTTGGTCAAGACTATAAATAATGATCTCCTCTTTTTTTCTTTTCTTCTCTCTATTCTCTCTCTCAACTTTTTTCATTTACTCGTTTTCTTTTTTCACACACTATATATTTCACATCTTTCTATCCTTTACTATCTAACTTCTTTTTCTTATTCTAATCTTTTTTCAGTGTAACAAAAAAAAAAAAAAGAAGTTGTACATAAAATGTATTATGAAAATATATATTAGGCACTTTGGTGCCATATGACTGTACTTACTTCTAATAAAATAAAATATTAAAAAAAAAAAAAAACTACGAGCATATGGAAATCAACACCAGAGATGAAGTTTATGATATTTTTCCTCACTCAATGTGGAATAACGTCTTTATTGCTATTTCACTCACTTCAGCTCACAGAAGGAAATTCATACCTGCCGTACAGAGCCAAACTCCTGACATAGGCAATGTGTTCTGCTTTCAGAACTCATAATCCCTTTGAAAAATAGGTACTTTATTTCAAAGCCCGTGGAATAATACTACAACACTTACAAGCTATAAACATACACAGGCATGCGTTTTACCGCATGGGTTTTCTGAAAGAGTGTGTGTATTCATCACCATGCCCAAGAAAAATGCAGCAAATCTTTACTCAACTTTAGATGTTAGACATGGTCCATTCACACCTGGTTCATAACATCCTTAACTTCATTGTGTTTTAAACAAATGCAAGTTGCGCCTTTAACATCTTCACCTGAACCATTAACTTGTCTGTTCGCACAGATGTTGAATATCTGCTACATATCCAGTCATTTTTCTTTACTCTATTATTTCACACTTCGACCACCTGTGGTGTTTTGCTTCAAACCTCAGTGTATACATTACTTTGGCAACATATTTAAAAGGAGAGAACCAAACTTCACGTTCTTGATTAAACGCATTGGTCCAGATAGCATGCATTGAAGTAACAATGCAAGGAGACAGGAGACAAACAGTATTAAAAAGGAACTGCAGATGCAGGTTTACAAAAAAAGACACAGAGTGCTGGTGTAACTCAGCAGGCAGGTCCCGAGAACATGGATTGGTGACCTTTCAGATCGGGACTGTTCTTCAGACTGATTCTGGTGGGGGGAGGAGGAGGGTAGAAATCTGGAAAGGAGGATGGGCAGGACAAAGCCTAACAAGTTATATGTGGATATAGATGATGGGGGGGTTTGATAAGCAGTTGAGTAGGCAAAGACCAGAGATGAAAAGACAAAAGGTGTGAGATAAGGATATATGTAGGCCCCTCGGTCATGACTGACCATGGGTGATGCATCCTAGTTTGCAGGTGATGTGTGGTCGGATGCAAACCTGGGCGATGTCATATGGAGGACAGGCTGTTGCCCATGCAGCACATCCCCCCTCTCCACGTCGCAGATCGATCGAAAGGAACAGCAGGGCCATTACAGTTTGGCACCAGCACCGTCGCAGGAGCTGCCAGAGCGAGGTTGTAGACAACGACGAACTGCCTTAGGGGCTCCAGATTTTCTTGAGGTTTACTCCAGGAGCCTTTTCCATGACTGGACATGGCCACAAGGCAGTAGTGGTTTTAAATCAGAGTTTTCCCTCTTCTAGATGGACTGCCTTCCCAGGCGGACGAGCCCCATCTGCCCAAGATTCACGGGGGCGGAAGCGTCTACCATCCCGTGCAGGTCTATCGCACCTGCCCACAAGGATAGAAGAAGTACAAATTGTGAAGTCGGAGGATGAAGGGTCTCGACCTGAAAAACATTTTTCACACAGAGTGGTGAATCTCTGGAACTCTCTGCCACAGAAAGTAGTTGAGGCCAGTTCATTGGTTATATTTAAGAGGGAGTTAGATGTGGCCCTTGTGGCTAAAGGGATCAGGGGGGTATGGAGAGAAGGCAGGTACAGGATACTGAGTTGGATGATCAGCCACAGTGCAGGCTCGAAGGGCCGAAAGGCCTACTCCTGCACCTATTTTCTATGTTTCTATGTAAAAAGCACCTATCCTTTTCTCCAGAGATGCTGCCTGACCTGCTGAGTTACTCCAGCATTGTATGTCTATCTTACGTGGTTATATTAATTGCAATAGAATGTATTGCAATAGTGTGGCCTCAGTAAACTGGAAGTCAGTCTGCAGCTAGCGATGAAAAATAAATTTAATTGGCTATCTTTGGAGGAATCCTACTGTTACTAAATATTTTACAGTGAAAATCACTATTTTTATGTTCTCATTGCCTCTTTTTTCTCGTGATAATTTCATCCACATTCACAGTGTGTGAATACAGCAAATCTCTCCCCTCTTTCTCATATCCCGCTCCTTCCAGCTTAGGTGGAGGAAATCACTCACTGTGACTGCAACATGACTTTCACTCTCATTTCCCATTTAGGAGCACTTGACCCAATGAATGAGGATGTTGCTTGTTAATCCTAATTAGTAGATAATATCAGTCAAGATATCCCATTAGTCATATCAGAAATGGAACTGCCTTATTTGAGCACATAAATATTGGGGTGGTAGATGTTGCTACCACTGTTTATTTTTTTTAGTTGAAGATGTCTGTAGTATACTAAGAAAATTAATACTTGGATCATAATTTGTTCAACAATGTCAATGTTAGTATTTGTTCCTTGGCCATGTCAGTTCAACTAAATTGAGAAACTTCTTCATTACACAAACTTTTCTTCCAAGTACTTTATGGGAATGTTTAAATTTATTTTTCTTGATGATTTCTCAACATGCTAACAAATTGCTCCTGCAAGCCAGCACTTCTTGCAACACACAAACAAAACATTATGCATCTCTTGGTTGTTGTGGAGGCTTTGCCAAAGGTCAGCTTGACGTGATTCAACGTAAATATTACATTGCAGTGACTTCATCATTGGCTGAGCCCTTCGAAAATATCTCATGCTCTCTGGCTGAAGTGAGAAGCCATTTGTGACTTTTTGATATGTAAAAGAGATGGTGTGCAGTGAAACACTGTATTGCTCGCGATTGCCATTTTAATCAGTTCCTTATTCTGGACAGGCAGAATTAAAATCCAAGCTGTTGTTTTCCATTCAATTAGAATAGTGATCTATTTTACTTCGGAGTCACGTGAGTGACTACGTGAAGAAGAACCCCGCCAGGATGCATGCGTGTCATATCGCTACACGCATTGCAACGAGTCACAGCAGGGGGAAGGACGTTCCCCTTAGCGGCAGAATTTAAAAGCCGGGAACAGCAGGTAAGGAGACTCTGCGTTCTTTCCACTTACTTTATCACAGGTGGAGGCATGGACAGATCCAAGAGAAACAAGAAGGCTGCGAAAAAGCTGGCGGGGGAGAACCGCGGAGTTGCGGGCAGCCAGCAGCAGCCAACGGCACACCAATCTCCCGTAATGGGAACAGCTGTGCCCGACTTCGCTCCCGCACCGGCCAAATCAACACCACGGCCGGGCGGTAAAGCGAAGCAAAAAACTGACAGAGTCGTTGACTCCGATGAGTCCGACTTTGAACAGCCGCGAGCGGCCAGTGCCCGTGAGCATTGGGGCCGGTTGGAGCGGCTTCAGGAGCAGCCGCGAGCGGCCAGTGCCCGAGAGCATTGGAGCCGGTTGGAGCGGCTTGAGGAACAGGAGCAGCCGCGAGTGGCCAGTGCCCGAGAGCATTGGAGCCAGTTGGAGCGGCTGTTGGAGCAAATACTCCAAAGTGGCAGGCTCCGGGAGATGGAGACTAGTCACAGTGGGCAGCTAGTAAGTCCTACAGCAGTACCTCTTGTAGGGCTGCACAGTGTTTCTCCCTCATCAGAGGGGAGTACGGGGGGTCAATTCTGGGCTGACCCCGAAGAGGGGTGTGCAGAACATACTCCTAGTGTGCATGAGGTGCAAGAAAACCTATTGGATATGGTGTCCCAGTTCATTCAACCCGACCAAACTGGCCAAAACCTGGAATCTAAAATAGCTGCAAGTATCGAGTACATGTCATTCAATCAGCTACAAGGACAGGCATTACTGGACACCACAGCAAGACACTTACCACCAGGGAACTGCAAATCACTGAATGTTCCCAGTGTCAACCAGTGTATTTGGAAACATGTCGGAGCATTAATCAGAACCAGGGACTTGAAACTACAAACGTTCTGAAAATCCCAACAGCGGGAATTACGGCTTTCGCCCGCACAATCAACGAAAAAGACATGACACAAGATCACCAGGATGCACTGGCTTTATTTTGCAACTCCCAATACGAGTTAAATAGTATTAGGAAGAGTGCCATCCAACCGGCTTTAGACCCCAAATTTGCAGGCATGTGCAAACCTGGAACCTCCAAACCACCAATATTACTATTTGGAGGTGACTTATCCAAACAGGTAAAAGAACTTAACGAAGAGGCTAAAACCCTGGGGCTCATTAAAGCAACGTCTAAAAACTACTTCGGCCAGAAACAGCACCCCTACGCACCCACCAGTCGGACAAGACAAACTGGTGAAAGCTCGAAGGCAAGGTACACTCAACATCGGTCTTTTTTAGGCCATGGCCCAGACCGGCCTTCCTGGAAAATGCGCAAACCCTCAACACCGACCCAACTACAGACCCAGACACCGGCGCCTCAACGTCCACGGAGGATACTGAAAAAGTAATAAACCTACCACTGGTAACCATGGAGGTAGGTGGGTCTGGTTCCTTACGAATTGAAGGGAGCATGGAGGTTGGTGGGAGATTACACTTCTATCTGGATGAATGGAATAAGTTAACTACGAACCGAATGTTCGTGCTTACAGGCAAAGAAAAATCAAAAGCACATGCTGAACTACAGCGGCTTTATAAAAAAGGAGTAATTGAGAAAACCCAACACGAATCACAGGAATTCGTGTCCAATATCTTTATCAAAAACAAGAAAGATGGTGGTTGCCGCATCATCATAGATTTGACTAATTTGAATACTTTCGTACAATATATTCATTTCAAGATGGAAACCTTTGTTACTACTAAGCAATTGATTTCCAAAGGTTACTACATGGCAAGCATCGATTTAAAAGATGCTTACTATACAGTACCCATCAGAGGTGACCACAGATGTTATTTAAAAGTTAAATCTAAATTAACGCCTTCAACTACAATGGATTATCTGGGGTTCACCATTAACTCAGTTCACATGTCAGTGACTTTGCCGAAAGAAAAGGTTACAGCCTTAATAGAGGCTTGCAGCAAAATCATTGACATCACTAAACCATCCATCAGACTGGTAGCAAGAATAATTGGCAAAATAGTGGCTGCGTTTCCAGCCACACAATTCGGACCTTTACATTATCGAAATTTACAGAGGGCTAAAATACGAGCACTCAAAATTAATGGTGGTCATTTTGACAGACCAATGAAGCTACCAACAGAGGCCATAATGGGACTAAAATGGTGGAAAGATAACATTAGGCATTGTTCCAATCCAATCATTATCAGCAGACCCTGGGGCAGCGGCAACAGATGCATTTTCGCTGCATTGGGGGGAAATTGTTTATTTATGCATTCCCTCCTTTCTGCCTCATCAGTCGGGTATTAAGGAAAATACAGCAAGACTCTGCGTCTGGTATTTTGATAGTACCCGATTGGCCTACTCAACCATGGTTCCCGGTGATACTCGACATGGTATTAGAACCATGCATCACCATCCATCATAGACCTAATTTACTGGTTCATCCCGTAACAAGGGAAAGTCACCCATGTCATAATTATATCAACCTATTAATTTGTAGAGTTTGAAAGCACCTCTACTACACCTGGGACTGACGGACCGAACAGTGGATATTATTTCAGCGGCCCACAGACAGTCCACCAAAAAACAGTACTTGGTGTACATCAAGAAATGGGAAATGTACTGTCACAACAATAACATCACCCTCAGATCTATGAACATCCCGTCTGTTCTGGAATTCCTGGCAAGCCTCCATTACGATGAGGGGCTCAGTTATAGTGCCATCAACTGCGCCAGAAGTGCTCTGTCAACATACCTGTGGCAAGGAACAGAGCGGCATTCTGTTGGGACACACCCCCTGGTAACTAAACTCATGAGGGGCATTTTTAATGTTAATCCCCCAAGAACCAGGTACTCCCAAATATGGGATGTGAGCATAGTACTGACCATGTTAAGAAACTGGTCTCCAGCTACAGCTCTGTCCCTACAGAAACTGACTATGAAAACAGTCATGGTCACGGCACAAAGGGTCCAGTCGTTACAGAAACTAAGGCTGGACAACATGACTACTTCATCTGGAAATTTAACTTTTCACATCAATGAATTAGTCAAACAGAACAGACATGGGTCAGCAGGCCTAAAAATAGAATTCAGGACCTACCCGACAGATGATCGACTCTGTATTGTAACACACTTGCTATTATATATGGAGTATACTAAGATCATCAGAGGCAAAGAAATGGCACTTTTAATCAGCTACAAACAGCCACACAAAAAAGTGAGTCCAGACCATCTCGAGATGGTTAAAACAGGTCCTAATAAAGGCTGGAGTAGACACTAACATTTTAAAATCTCACTCCACCAGGGCTGCAGCTACATCGGCAGCTATGAAGTTGGATGTTCCTATGGACCAAATCCTCAAGACAGCAGGATGGTCAACGGAGAAAACTTTCCAACGATTTTATAACAAACCAGTAATTGAACCTGGAACATTTGCAGAAACAATTTTAAGTTCTGTAATATAATTTTACCCCATAAATAGGGGCTATAATTTGGTGTTAATAAATTTATCGTTGTTTTTTCAATATCGTATTGATGTCTAATGATGTTAACACTATTCTCCCCATAATCAAGGCAGATGTGATGCATGGACTCGTTTCCACGGCATGGAATCACAGAGCTTTAAAATCTTCACGTAGTCACTCACGTGACTCC
Source organism: Amblyraja radiata (assembly GCF_010909765.2). Lineage (NCBI taxonomy): Eukaryota > Metazoa > Chordata > Chondrichthyes > Rajiformes > Rajidae > Amblyraja > Amblyraja radiata. The sequence goes on from NC_045963.1 coordinate 18,017,480, forward strand.
GAAGTAAAATAGTAAGATTAAACGAGAACTTGCCAGTTTGAAGTTTGATCGTTATTTTGTGAGGAGTAACGTTGAGGGAATACGTGCCCTCCGCTCCCACCCTTGATCATATACTCAACTGGTATCTTCTTCTCTAATCTTACTATGTTTAGTCATTACAGTTATCTGTGATTTCACACCGCTGCTTTGAAGAATGACACGCATGCGGCCTGGCGGGGTTCTTCACGTATTCCCTCAACGTTACTCCTCATAAAATAACGATCAAACTTCAAACTGGCAAGTTCTCGTTTAATCTTACTATTAATCACTTCAAACATATACTAGGCTTATTCCTGAAATTCATTCTTCTTTGCGATGTTATATATCTCTTTAGATTCCCTATCTGCACTAGTCCCATTTGCCCAGGTTCGGCCATGTACCTCTAAACCTTTCCTATCCATGTACCTTTCCAAATGTCTTTTAATAGTAAGATTAAACGAGAACTTACCAGTTTGAAGTTTGATCTGTATTTTATGAGGAGTTACGATGAGGGATTACGTGAAGACCCCCCTCAGCACGCATGCGCGACATACTTCAAAGCAGCGGTGTGGAATCACAGACAGACACAGTTATTGAAATAAACATAGTAAAGAAAAGGAGACCTTAGTTATCAGTTTGACCCATATTATTGAGGGTGGAAGCGGAGGGCACGTGATCCCTCATCGTAACTCCTCATAAAATACAGACAAACTTCAAACTGGTAAGTTCTCGTTTAATCTTACTATTTTACTTCGGAGTCACGTGAGTGACTACGTGAAGATTTTAAAGCTCTGTGATTTCAAACCGTGTAACAGTTCATACTTCACTCGCTGCCGAAGTCTTTCGAAGGAGGAAGTATGTTATCGTAATCAACCATGAACCTGTTTGTAAAACAATAATGGTGTTATTAACAATAACAAGACCAAATGCTCCCCCGGTCTTAAATTATATATTTTTTGCAGATTTTTTTTCTGCAAACGATACAGGTTCTGTCAGTGGTTTGTTATAAAAGTTTGGAACGTATACTCCCTAGACCACCCCGCTGTAGCCAGGATGTGGTCCATTGGCACGTCCATCCTCTTAGTCACTGATGTGGATGCTGTCCTGGTGGAGTAAGATTTATACACGTTAATATGTACTCCAGCAACTCCCAGTACCTGCTTGAGCCACTGGAGATAGTTTGGCTCGTCACCTGACCATAACGTTTCTTGTGGCTGACCCATAAGGCTTTTTCTCTCCCTCGAGGATTACTTATTGTGTCGATGTAGTTCAATAAGTGGGTCATGACACATAACCGTGGTTCAGGTGGGTATGCCCGGAATTCCATGACTAGACCTGATGTTCCTGGTCTGCTCTGTTTGCCCAGTCCCTAATAGTAATGTAACGTGGTGTAGTGGACCATATTGTCCAATCGTAGTGGATGGAGGAACTGGACTCTTTGTGCTGAGACAAGGCCATCAGCATGTCCCTTCAGGGTAGGCTGTTCCAGGTTGAGGGACCTGGCTGGTGACCATCCCCTAAGGTACGTCAGGTCCACACTGACATCCCAGATTTGGGTGTACCTGGGTCTGGGGGATTAACCTCTCCTGAATTTGATCACCAGCGGGAGGTACCCTATGGCCTGTGGTCCTGGTGCCCGAGTTAAGTAGGCTGACAGAGCACTTCTGGCTGAATCCTTTATTGTGGTGAAGTCCTGCCAGAACTCCAGTACAGGTTTTTGTTGTAGTTGAATGTGTAGTTCCTGTGTTTGAGCAGTTTCTTCCCACTTCTTGATGTTCGTCAGGTATGTTCCCTAGTGGACATGCGACGGAATGCTGTCATCATGTTGATAGTGCTGTCTGATCCAGTCCCAGCAGTGGTCTTCCCAATTCTGCAATCCAGGCCCAGCAGTGGTTTTTTAATGGCCATGTCGAGGACCACTGGGAGCCATGACTGGGTTTAGTCCACTGTATTTTGCGTAGTACCCGACTGATGAGGCCCAAGTACCTATTGATGAGGTAGAAGAAGGGGAGAACATAGAGATTAGAATCCCCCCCCCCCCCCCCTCAATACGTGGGCATGTATCCATAGCCGCTGCCTTGAGTTTGGTTTCATGCGACAAACATTGGTACGTGGTGATTTAATTGGAATATAAGGAAGTCGATATCTGGTGACCACATTGCTTTGTAATCTCAGCAAATATTTTGGTTTAAATGTTCGTTTACAGTATTTAGCTCACCTGATAGGTAAGTTACTGATGGTCAAACATGTTTGACGACATACGGTTACCAATTGTTAAATAAATGGTCACATAATATCAATTTTATTCCGCCCAAGTGGTTTGGTATATGTCACCACTGTGATGTTGTTAATTTATATACGAACCTGCAAAACAGTGCACTACTGAGCAATATGCTTCACTAATGGTAAGTAATTCTATTATATAGCACGTTTAAAGTCAACTCGCATTGGCACCAAGTGCTAGCAAAGCTCAGTATCTATATCAGGACACACAAGAATGTTACTCAAGAAAAAAAGGTGGAAGCATACAAATACAATCCTTCCTTCTCTGAAGCGCTTGAGGCTGCTACACAATTGCATTTACAAACAAATTCCATAATGACACTGGCCACTTAAAACAACTTTGGATGTTTGCATACCATGGAAAAAGGTTAACAAACAAGAAAAAATGGACACAACACATGTATAGAGTTTGACACATACGTCCCCCCCACAGCAGAATCAATCTCCACTGTGGGGAAGGCATCAGAAATGTTAAGTTCTCTTCCTATGAAAAACCCCGAGGTCAGGTCCATTTGTGGCCTTACAGCCAGTCCGATGAATTTACTCAATGGAACATACTCAAAATTACTAACTAGGTTAATGCCCAGTGTCTAAGTGATGATAACTCCAGATTAGCCCATTTGTCACCATATTCTAGGTATGGAATATAGTTGAACACTAGTATCTAGCTCACTGGAAAGGTACAATGTTCAGTAGCTAGTAAAGCTGCTACTGATCCCAATACTCTATCACGTAGACGATAGGTGGTTGATGTGCCATAACTGATAGTATTAATGAATTCCAGATAGACAATGTTGTGGATGGGGTCAACGTAGATATCTGGATATACGACAGAGCCCAGGCTGAATAAATTAGTAGCTAATGCTGCTGATAGCTACATCCAAGGATAGTCTGTCGTGAATATATAGACATGCCATGACGTAATGTTCCTTAAGTGTCAGGGCTGTTTTGATTCTGGATAGCTTCAGCTCATATTAGCCAAGTCTAGTCACATACATATGCGAGATGTGCAGTGAATGAAAAATGGCAATGCTTGCCATGGTTACCCCATCCAGGTAAATTGTGGTACAGGTGCACAACCTTTTATCCGAAGATCCAAATAACGAAAACCTCCGAATAGCGGCCATTTTTTCGGTCCTTGAAGAAAGGTCCTTGAAAACGTTCACCGAGGGCGGCCCGCAGAGGTGACAGCGGAACCTCCGGTCAGTCCTCGAAGAAAGGGGAACTAAATCCCCATTCATAAAAGAGAAGATGAGGGTATATTGCGCGGGAGGGTTAATAATTGACAATATGCTGCTGCCTGCCCGCTGAATTAAAAAGTTCCCACGGTAGATTCACGATATACAGTGTTTCGTGAGTCTTGCGTGGGAACTTTTTAACTCAGCGGGCAGGCAGCAGCAGATTGTCGCTCGCTTCAGTATCACCCCACCTACACCCCTCTGCTTCCCGGCCATGTGTGTGACCCCTTCCCTCCCCACTCCAGCTCCCCGCCCATTGCACCGGCGCGGGGGCTTTGCACTGTCTTCACGTCGGCGATTGCAGCAGGACCGTGTCAGGACCAATTGTACACCGACCACCAGGCCCACCGCAAGCACGGAGATCCCAGAGACCCACAGCCAACAGCAGCCCAGCCCAGCCCCACTCCAACTACAGAGGAACCTGGGTTGCGGATGACGGGGCGCAGCTCGGGGCGTCGTAGGGGCCCATCTGGGAGCGGCCACTCAAAGCCACGCCGGGAGATGTAGGGCCCTGCCCCGGTCTTGATGTTGGAGCCCCCGGCGGGCGCTAGCAAGTCCGCGGCAATTTACAGCCGCGCCGGGCGTTGTAAGGCCCCCCTCCAGGTCACTCTCAACCCCGTAATTCGGGCGGGAGAAGTCGCCTCTGCCGGTGCCCCGCAAAGCAGTCTCCCACCGGAGACCCGCGAGCTCCCGGTGTCACCATCCACCGGAGTCGGGTCGCAGCAGCTTGCCCCCGCAACTCTCCACGCTCCGAAGCTGGCTAGCTCCACGGAGGTAGGTCCGTAGGTCCACAGCTCCCACCGCCCCCCACCGACCCCCAGGCCCACTGCAAGCACGGAGATCCCAGAGACCCACAGCTAGCAGCAACTCCAGCCCAGCCCCGCTCCAACTCCAGAGGAACACGTAGGGGCAGAAGCTGATGGTGTGCAAGGTACGTCTTGTTCTTGGGGTGGCGGATGAGGGGGCGCAGCTCGGGCTGTGGGCGAACTGCCACTTGTCGCTGTAGCGGCCAAAGATCATAGAGGAGCTCCTCTATGATCTTTGGTAGCGGCCCATCGGGGAGCGGATTCCTCTGGAGTTGGAGGGGGAGGGGGGTATTGTGCTGTTTGATCGCCCCCTGCTATCCCAGGGACAGGGAGACACAGCGGCTTTTTAGACTGGTGGGCAATCACTTCCAAAGTTCTGCCCACACAGTCAGTACACCTCTCCTACACTGTATTTCATACAAACATTTATTCTGCAAGAAAAAACGACATTGAAGACTCAAACTCGCGATCGAGTAACTGCCAGGATCAAGGCGCAAACTCGCGACCTTACGGATATGAGCCGAGCACTCTACCACTGAGCCAGCCATTAAAATCTACGCTAAAAAATTTCCATTCCGAAGACCGACAAATTCTGAATTACGAAAAGTGTCTGGTCCCAAGGCTTTCGGATAAAAGGTTGTGCACCTGTATACCAGAAAGCTTTATGAAGGGGTACTGAATAGTATGCATCTTTAAAGTCGATGTTTACCATAAAGTATCCTAGGAATCTATGGTAGCAGTTACAGATTCCATAAGTGGGTATACCTGATGAATATTTCACGTGGTTTTAATCAATGATGGTGCGACATTCACCATCTGTGGTTATTAGGGTACCCAAGGCTATATGGGACTTCTTATGAACCCTGGTATATTTCCCCAGAAGCTAGACCCTCATGTTTATTAGAGGGAGCGTAGACCCCATGCTGTACTGGTGGCAAGATATTAATTATATTTGGAATATAACCACCAAGAGTGATAGCTTCCCAACCAGGTGTGATTCCCTCCCCTCTGTTAGTACAAACCCTTCACCTTTATGTGATGGTAGGAACCATACTTATCTGTCTTCACTGTTGTTTCTTCGGTTTCTGGTTCTTTGTAGGGATGTTGTTTGTTGGGGGGTGGCGCATTTTCCATGGGGTCTGCTCTGGGCCCTGACATGAAAGGGTTACGGGATTGGCATGCAGGCCCCGAGCTCGCGTTAGAGGTACTGCTGACTGGTTTAGTGTGGTGCTCATTCCAGACCCTGCCCTCTTGAGCCGAATATTTTGGACACTTCGTCCAGTTTTTTAGGCTTAGTTTGATAACGTAGCCAGATAGCAGGATCTGTGGTTGTGAGGTCGGCGTTCTCACAGTCCTGTAAATTTCTTAAGTTGAGGGCAGGTTTTATGACTTCCTGAGAAGTTGCGGAGCATTGCGAGCAGTAGGGTCAGGTGTTTTGCCATACTACCCTGTCCCTCTGGGATGAGCATGCGAAAATGATAGCCGACGTCAGGGATATCAAATTCATTTTGAGATATTTGGGTTTTTAAAAGCTATGCTCAATGTACCCCCCAATAACGGTGGGCACTTTGAGTAAATGCAATTTAGGGGAGGCGTGATGAAATCCAACACCTCATGACTACCTGTCTTGGAGAGGTTTTTTGAGAAGAACAGGTAGTAAACTGGCCGCCAGTTGAGACTGAAAAGCCATCTCGCTAGTGGTGGAGCCACATAGCGGCCACACCCATCAGCTCTTCCTGATCCTGTACCTCAGCATACTCCTCTTCAGCCAGTGACCCCTCTTCTTGACCAGCCCAGCTCTGGTCCCCATCGATCCCTCGACAAGGGAGATGGCCAGTGTGGAAGCACTGGAGTGGGAGTGTTAAGCTCCCTTGGCGGACTTGCCCCTGCTCCTGAGGCAAGTCTCGCTGGAGTTTTTAGCTCCATGACCTTCCTCTGGCTTGGAGAAACAGACACTCTTGTTTCTTGTTTGAAGTGCTGATCCCATCTTCCGTGTCTGTCTCCAGCCTGAGGTTGGTCCTGACCTTGCTGTTAGAGGCTGTCTGCCGTTTTTGGGCGGAATTTCAGGGGTTCTCGGGCGGCGAGTCTCCTTGTAGGGAGTCTGCAGGGGTGCCGGCCGGTTTTTTAATTTCCCTCCAGTCCGCTGCTGTTGGTCAGACAGCTGTTTTAGCGGACTGGGCATCAGCGCAGCACCCGTGTCTGTGGACCGCAGCGTGTGCGGTCCCGTTGTCGCCTCTCCCCCGTCCACTGTCGGCTCCTTCCCTGGAGTCGAACGGGGGCCGCTTCCCTCTGCTGCTTTGCTCCCCCTGGAGCAAAAACAAATGCAAAGTCGCTAGTTTAAACTGAAGGTAAGTACTTACCTAACGGTCCTTTCCTTCAGGCTTGTAGCGGGAGCTGCTTACTCCCGCTGCGTCGCTGTTGCACGGCGTGAACGCAATGTCGCGCATGCGTGCTGAGCGGGCTCTTCACGTAGTCACTCACGTGACTCCGAAGTAAAATCCTTGTTATAGTACCTGCCTCAACTACCTTCACTGGCAGTTTGTTCCATAAACCCACCACCCTCTGTGTGAAAAAGTTAATGTTCAGGTTAATGTTAAATCTCTCTCTTCTCCCCTTAAACCTACATCCTCTGGTTCTTGATTCGCTGATTCTGGGTATGTGTAACTCTGTATCCAGCTTGATGTCTCTCCCTGGATTCCATGTGATCTAAACTTCCAGAGCAGCCAACCATGCAGCACCTATCAAGAGTCTTGCTGAGGTTTATACAGACGATGTATATGACCCTGCTTTAAACCTTCGTGGTTACTTCTTCAAAGAAAGATCAACCAAATTTGTGAGACATGAAGCCTCATGCACAAAACTGTGCTGACCACCCTTAATCAACCCCTGTCTTTCCAAATGCATGTATACCTTATCCCTCAGAATCCTCCCCCTCCACTTCCCGACCACAGATATTAGGCTTACCTGTCTATAGTTCTGGGGTTTTTCTTTGCAGCCCTTCTTAACATTTACCACCCACCAGTCATCCAGTTCCTCACATCATATACCCACTCGGGTGGGCGGAGCGACTCACGTCGCAGCGGCCTCTGCAGTCCGTCTGTCGTTTTTTAATTTTTTGTCTCGTTTCTATGTAGTTTTTATTTTTTTTTAAACTGGGTATGTGTGTGGGGGGGCAGGGGGGGGGGGGGACTTTTTAAAATCTTTCCCCTGCGCGGAGAACCCGACCTTTTCTCTGTCGGGTCTCCATTGTCGTTTGGGCCGAGCACCGTGGAGCGGCCTCCAACCGGAACGACCTGGGGCTCCAGTCGCGGAGCTGCGGACTTACCCACCATCGTGGAGCTGGCCGAGTTCGGAGCGGGAGGAGCGGTGGTGGCGCGCTGCTGCGACCCGACCCAGAAGATTCGGTGGCTCCAACTGCTGGCCTGGTGGACAATGACACCGGGAGCCCGCGGGTCCCTGCTGGGAGACCGCTTTTCGGGGCTTCCGCAACGGCGACTTCTCCCGCCCGAGTTGCAGGGTTGAGGATGACCTGGAGTGGGGCCTTACATCGCCCGGCGCGGCTTTAAATGGCCACGGGACTTGGTAGCGCACGCCGGGGCTCCAACACCAAGACCCGGAGCAGGGCCTTTATAATTGCCACGGGACTTATTTACCATCGCCCGCCGGGGGCTTTGACTCTGACATCGGGAGGAGAACGAGGAGTGCAGGGGAGAGATAAGACTTTGCCTTCCATCACAGTGAGGAGATTCACTGTGATGGATGTTTGTGTTAATTGTGTTGTGTCTTGGTTCTTCTTCTTGTTTGTATGACTGCAGAAACCAAATTTTGTTTGAACCTCTGGGTTCAAATGACAACAAATAAATTGTATTGTAATTGTATTGTATATCTCAGCCAGGGCTCCTGCAGTTTCTTCTCTGGTGTTCCATTTTCTCCAGACATGCTGCCTAGCCCGCTGAGTTACTCCACCATTTTGTGTCTGTTTTAGTATATTGACATCACTTAGAGTTAGAAGTGCAAGGATTAATGTTCTGTATTGAGTTCCTGTGGAATCTGAATTAATAAAAGAGCATTTTCCTAAAATAGCTTTAACTGAAAACTACAGTTGATTTACTGTAACTCTATGCCATTTTTAGGACTGAATAGAAACAGTGAAGTGCAGAAACAAGAATGTTTGCTGAGAATGTTTTGCCTATTTATAGGCTTACAACAAAATGAATGTCCTTAAAAAAAAATCTGATGTTAATGGAACATTTAAAAAATCAAAGTTGGATCCATATTCCTTGGAATATTGTTTCAGTAACTGTTTTTCAGCCCAGGAAAAATAAACAGCTGGGAAGGAATCCATGGCAAAATAATATAAATCACTTGGTTTAATGACTGCTAGAGGTCAAAGCATAAATAGCAAAATTATTTTGCAACATTATCTATCTATGATATCACAGCAACATATGAAATAAACATACCATTTGAAAGTAGTGACGGGATCAGTCAAAGTCAGCAAGGATTTATGAAGGGGAAATCATGCTTGACTAATCTTTTGGAATGTTTTGAGAATGTAACATGGATAAGGGAGACCCAGTGGATGTAGTGTATCTGGAATTTCAAAAAGCCTTTGGCAAGGTCCCACACAAGAAATTAGTATGCAAAATTAGAGCACATTGTATTGGGGGTAGAGTATTGACATGGATAGAGAACTGGTTGGCAGACAGGAAGCAAAGAGGAGGAATTAACGGGTCCTTTTCAGAATGGCAGGCAGTGATTAGTGGAGTGCCGCAACGCTCGGTGCTGGGACCCCACTTGTTTACAATATATATTAACAATTTAGACAAGGGGATTAAATGTAACATCTCTAAGTTTGTGGATGACACAAAGCTGCGTGACAGTGCGAGCTGCAAGGAGGATGCTATGAGGCTGCAGTGTGACTTGGATAGGTTGGGTAAGTGGGCAGAAGCATGGCAGATGCAGTGTAATGTGGATAAATGTGAGGTTATCCACTTTGGTGGCAAGAACAGGAAGGCAGTTTATTATCTGAAAGATGACATTAGAAGAAGTGGAGGTGCAACGAGACCTGGGTGTACTTGTACATCAGTCAAATAAAGTAAGCATGCAGGTACAGCAGGCAATGAAGAAAGCTAATGGCATGTTGGCCTTCATTGCGAGAGAATTTGAGTAGAGGAGCAAGGAGGTCCTGCTGCAGTTGTACAGGGCCTTGGTGAGACTGCACATGGAGTATTGTGTGCAGTTTTGGTCTCCTAATTTGAGGAAGGACATTATTGCTATTGAGGGAATGCAGTGTAGGTTCACCAGGTTAATTCCCTGGATGGCGGGACTGACATAAGATTAAAGAATGGGTCGACTGGGCTTGTATTCACTGGAATTTAGGATGAGAGGATATCTTATAGAAACATAAACAATTCTTAGAGGATTGAACAGAGTTGATGCAGGAAAAATGTTCCCGATGTTGGGGGAGTCCAGAACCAGGGGTCACAGTTTAAGAATAAGGGGTAGGCCATTTAGGACTGAGATGACAAAAAACTTTCCTCATATGTGAATCTGTGGAATTCTTTGCCACACAAGGCAGAAGAGGCCAATTCCATGGATGTTTTCAAAAGTTAGATTTAGCTCTTCGGGCTAAGGGAATCAGGGGATATGGGGAAAAAGCCAGTGGGGGTACTGATTTTGGATGATCAGCCATGATCATATTGAATGGCAGTGTTGGCTCGAAGGGCCGAATGGCCTACTCCTGCACCTATTTTAGATGTTTCTATGTTTCTATTTAAAAACATAGCTTTTAGCATTATTTGACTGCTTGTTGTTTATTTGCTCCCACGCATATATCACAGATGTAAGAGGTAAAGAGGCCAAGAAACTGTGCAACATTTTAGTTTAGAACTGTGGTAGATTGCAGGAGGATAAATATGGTGAGCCACAAGTTTAATTGGAAAAGAATGCATATTGAATTGTTTACAGAACTTGTGACAAAATTATGAAACATGTCTTGACCATGAGTGTAAACACCATGGGTGTTTTGAAAGGCATGGTGCTTCCATGTCTTGACAGCAAACATAAAGTGCTGAAGGGTTTAGCTCAATGGGTCAGACAGCATCTCTGGATAGAATGGATGGGCAACGTTTCAGATCGGGACTTTCCTTCAACCTGATTGTAGTGGGAGAGAAAGCTGGAAAAGAGGTGGGGACAGGGCAACGCCTGGCAAGTGATAGGTGGAGGAAGGAAATGCAGAAGCTGGTTTGAAGAAAGGTCTTGACCAGAAACGTCACCCTTTCCTTCTCTCCAGAGACGCTGCCTGTCCCGCTGAGTTACTCCAGCATTTTGTGTCTATCTTCGGTGTAAACCAGCATGTGCAGTTTCTTCCTACACAGTATTAGTATACTAATACACTGTACATACTATCACCAGTACAACTTGGTTGGTCATCGACGGAGCTTTGATCCTGATGGAGTCATTTTAATGTTTCTCACCAGTTTGGTGACCACCTGAAAGTGTGTCTGGGGTATACTTTATTTTCAAACATTGATCTCTCTTTCAATTTTTCCCCAATTTTTCAATTGGGGATATATGCTGGCTACAAATAATAATAATGGATGGGATTTATATAGCGCCTTTCTAATACTCAAGGCGCTTTACATCGCATTATTCATTCACTCCTCAGTCACACTCGGTGGTGGTAAGCTACTTCTGTAGCCACAGCTGCCCTGGGCCAGACTGACGGAAGCGTGGCTGCCAATCTGCGCCTACGGCCCCTCCAACCACCACCAATCACTCACACACACTCACACACATTCACACACAGGCAAAGGTGGGTGAAGTGTCTTGCCCAAGGACACAACGACAGTATGCACTCCAAGCGGGATTCGAACCGGCTACCTTCCGGTTGCCAGCCGAACACTTAGCCCATTGTGCCATCTGTCGTCCCAACCGGCTACAGTCTCCACGCACTTTAGATCTATAGTTTTTAAATAAAAGCTGAACATATAACTAAAAGGGATCAGACATGAAAAGGAAACACATCCCTGGGCAATCTTCTCCCTTATCAGCTAGGTCATATTTTTGAATTTTGATTGCTAATATTTATCATTTCAAAGCAATTTGGTGCCTTAGTTGTGTCTCTGGTGCATTTGAAAGCACACTTGCTATTTTCTGTGATAACAATTGCTGCCATTAAAATATGTTCCATGGGAGATAATAAACAGCACCAAAGCAAAACTTTATTTTCAGAGCAGAAATGGCATAATCAGCAGGCAGCTTGTTTTAAAATTCCTGCAGAATGAATTGTGAGTGGAGTGATTAATGAGGAGTGTTGCTATTGTACATGCACTGTCCAAGAATTCACTGCTACTTAAAAACGAGTCTTTGCTTAAGAAACCCACCACTAACAGAGAGAATCTCTCTGAATACAAGCATATGTGTGAACTAAAACTGCATTTGATGGCAAAAAGCCTGGTGCATCGAATAGCTGCAGTAGAATATGGGTTATCATTTAATTTCCTAACAAACTGCCAAATACAAAAGATTGATGGTGTCACTTTGTGGATAGTACATCTACCCATTGAGGCAGAAGGTAATGGATTCACATTTTACTCCATATACAGTATCTGAACACAAAACCCAAGCCAAAACCTCAGAGCAGGCCTGGGAAATTTGACTGGGGATAGAGTCACTGAGTCATACAAACAAGCCCTTCAGCCCAACTTGCCCACGCCGAACAACATGCCCCATCTACACTAGGCCCACTACCCTGCGTTTGGCTTAAATCCATCTAAACCTATCCGATCCATTAATCTATCTAAATGCTTCTTAAACGTTGTGATAGTACCTGCTTCAACTACCCCTCCGGAAGCTCATTCCATACACCCACCACTCTTCATGTGAAAAAATTACCCCTCAGGTTCTTATTCAATCTCCCCCCCCATCCACCCTCCCCTCTCACCTTAAACCTCAATTTATAAAATCTATTTCCAATGTTTTTAATTAGTCATAGTAACATTATGTGCCCAAAGTACATCTCAAATAGCCCAAGCTAGATCCATAATCTTGAATTTGTGGTATCCATTGTAGCACATGTCTATACTTTAGTGCCAATACTTGATGCATGGTCTCATGTCCCTCAGCTATTCAAGGCCATGTCCACACGCTTCTTAAATCGAGTGAGAGTATCTACCTCCATCACCATTTTGGCATTACATTCCAGATTCTCTAAACCTCTTCCCTCTTATTCAAAAGCAATGCCACGTAGTTTTAGACACCTCTGCTCTGGGGAATTGTTTGCTCCTATCTACCCGATGGCACTTGTAATGTGCATGAAAAGCTCCGAGCCTTCACCTTAAATGCTCCAATGTCAAAGATCACCCCTGTTTGCCAAAGCTTAGGATCCTATCAATTTTCCATTGTCCCTGAACTCTCTTGGCAAGAGAACCATCACTGTATTAGTTGTACAAGGGAAAGTGGCACTGATCGGAGAGCAGAAAGGAAATGGACTCATGAAAGCAAAGGGTGTGTTGAGGTACTAAATGAACACTTTATCGCAGTCTTCAGCAAGGGAAAGGATGCTGCTGGAATTTTGGCAAAGGACAATGTGTGTCCTAAAAATTGACAAGCGTGCAGGAAATAGAAAAACCAGCTGCAGTTTATAAAATGAATGAACCACTTGGTCCAAATGGAACTCATTTTACCGAGGGTGTCGAGCAAAGTTAGCGAGAAAATAGCCGTGGTGTGGGAGAGTATTTGATTTGTGGTGGATGCAGATGAGGTCATTGTTTGTGTAATCAACATTTTGTGTGAATGTGTCAGTGTGGGTCTGAATAATCGCAACTAAATGAAGGCAGCGTTTTCAATGAATGCAGTTTGTCTTGTAAGATCTATTTCAATAATATGTGCATGGTATGTACATTTGCACTCACAAAGAACGCAATCCAACCATCTCCACACAGGTTAGTGTAATAACGGCCTTGGGGGGTCTCTGCATCCCCACACGTTTTTCAAGACCTTCCTGCAAGCATATAAGTTATGTATGAGAACTCCTGAAGGCCCTGTCCCATTTACTCGATTTTTTGGGGCGACTTGCCGGCACCCGTCATAGTCGCGGCAGGTCGCCGAAAAATGTCAACATGTTGAAAATCCAGCGGCGACCAGAAAAAGGTACAACTTTGGGCAACTACTCACGACCATACAGGCGTCACCACGACTATACAGGCGACATGTCGCGGGGTGACGCCTCCCCCCTCCCCCCCCACTTTGGCGATTTTTCAGGCGACTGCCGGCGACTGTCAAGTATATGCATATATATATATAACACACATACATACATAGACTGCAACTGTTTTACTGAACTAAAACTTTGTCTATCCAACCAGATGCCTTCTGAACTTTCTGAATTTTGCAGTCGGCAGGGCAGTACTCTGCATATCGCCAACTTGGACAATTTAACATTTTATCAAGCCAATTAAACAAGCCAATTAACCTACAAACCTGTACGTCTTTGGAGTGTGGGAGGAAACCGAAGTTCTCTGAGAAAACCCATGCAGGTCACGGGGAGAACGTACAAACTCCATACAGACAGCACCCGGGTCTCTGGCTCTGCATTTTGCTGTAAGGCAGCAACTCTACCGCTGTGCCACCGTGACTGCCCGAGATGCTGCCCGAGATGTTGAGTTCCTCCAACAAATAGTTTTTTGCTCAAGATTCCAGCGTCTGCAGTGTCTTTTGTCTCCTTTGTATCATTATCATAGTTCATGGTACGTCGCATGCTGAAGAAAGGATTTCATTTAAGCATTGTTTTATCAGGTCTGTCAGATATGGAAATAATTCATATACATAGATACATAGACAATAGGTGCACGCGTAGGCCATTTGGCCCTTTGAGCCAGCACCGCCATTCAATGTGATCATGGCTGATCATCTACAATCAATATAACTGTGAAAGAGCATCGCTCTTCCCACATATTTGTTTGCACCAGATAAGGTTTGGTGCTTAACTTTTATACAAATGTATGTCTTTTTATATTTCTTGTGGTTTATGTTTCCGACTTTGTGTTGAAGCATGTCCTTGACATGCTGTCATTTTTCTCTTTTGATGAATAATGATGCCCGATGCTTATCTTTTCTCTGAACAAGTGCTGCATGAATTGCTAGGTATTTCCACCAGTTTCTACTTTTAGACCAGCAAGGGCCTCTGTGCTGTACTTTTCTATGTTCTATGTATCTTCCAGATTAAATCCTGTATGGTCTATAAGATTCAGTCCCAATCATTGCTTTATCTTGAAGCTGAGATCTGTTATGGAATAAATATTTTATCCAGACGGTTCTGGTTGGTAATTAGATGAGGAAAATGAAAACTCAGAAGTCTACTCTCAAAAGCAGTCAATAAATCTCTAACATTTTGCAATAGATATGAAGTATGTTTCATTTTTACATCATCAGAAACACAATATTTAGAACTTCAAAGAAACCTGGTTCATCTATTTAATTAGAGGAATGGCCAAATTCACCAGACAGCTTTAGCTATAGCATTCTCCCATAGCAGCATTACACATTAGCAAGATGCAAGGCAAATTCAGCAATGAAATAGCTAATTCATACTTTGCTGAGTTCAAGTTCAAATGCAAAGATAGAGGTGCAGACTGCGGCAGTGTCTGTGCTGTCTCAAAGCCAATAATTTTCTTGTTCTTTTCACTGCTGAACTGGTACTGTCATAAGAATCGCTGAAAAAAATAGAATTTAAAACACTGTGCCCTGAATTTTACCTCAGTTACTTGTTTGTCATCTTTAACCACTCCTCGATGTGAGGCAAAGCACCCGATGAAGCAGCGTCTGATGCTCTTTGCCTGCACAATGTCTGGGTAATTATAATGGTCCTTGGGTCAAATAGAAACTTTTGTCTCAGTACTTCAGCAAGCTGAATATGTCACATGCTCTCCCATTATCTCAATGAAAGCAATACATTTGAGCAAACTGTGCCTAGGATTAGAAACTTCAGAACATATCTGTTGGTAGTGATTAAGAAAGCAATCCGCAAAACAATTGTGCATTTAGTTTCGTTTTTAGTTTAGAGATACTGCGCGGAAACAGGTTGTTCGATCCTCCGTGTCCATGCCGACTCAGTTATCCCCACACATCAACACTATCCTACACACACGAGGGACCAAGCCAATGCCAAGCCAATGAACCTACAAACCTGTACGTCTTTAGAGTGTGGGAGGAGCCCGAAGACCTCAGAGAAATCGCATGCAGGTCACGGGGAGAACGTAAAATATCCATACAGACAAGCTCCCGTAGTCAGGATTAAATCCAGGTCTCTGACGCTGTAAGGCAGCAACTCTACTGTGACAACCAGAACAATAGATATCTACAGACTTCTATATTCTTCGCAAATATTAACAATATAACATTTGTGCCTCTTAAATAATAACTAGTTCTCGGCTTTCTAACATTGCTCACGCTTTAAAATATCCTTGCTTTTATTTTTCTCTGTTTCAATACTTAAGTAGCCACAAAAAAGCAATCTGATTAAAACTGTACATTTTTAACTCTCCAGCTCTCCTCCAGAATCCACCCTACTAAATTTTTTTGAGTACGCCTGATTTATGAAAAGCGGTTCAACCAATAGAAATTATTACAAGCTTGTAAAGTCATAGCAAAGTCTGATGATATAGTTAGGGTCTCTAATGCATTTCCAATATCTTTAAAAGAGTCAAGGAAAGTCCCATTAATTACAAAGGGAATCTACTGCCAGAATCACCAAAAGCAATTATTGGAAAAAGTTCATGTAAAAATAAAAGAATTGGTGTTTCTGATTTTTTTCAGATTCAGGACAACTTTCACTGTTCTCCCAAACCTTAGTGGGTAAGCTTCATTAGTGTTACTTGCTTTCATTACCATCTATTATTGTACCCCCTACAATGAGGACTGCTATCCTGTTCAACCTGTTGTTGCAGGTTTGTGACCTGCCCAGTTTTTCCCCTTCCTATGTGGCCACATGCCCACCAGTGCTCAGAATGTGCAGAACTGAATAAAACTGTTGAAATGAAGCCCAATCATTCGAATGGTTTGGGCTGCATCCAAAGGCAACAGTTGGCTGTTGTAATGACACCAAAGACCAACAGTCAGAGTCATAGAGTGATAGAGTCTTCTTATCGAGTCCACATACAAGATTAGAAGTTGTTCAGCCAGAGCTGAACATACTTCTCGGCATCTGCACACAATGGTGTCTATCTTGTGCTTCTTGTGCGTGGTGGTGGAAAGATCGGTGGAAACAGGGACGCGACATGAATGCTCTTTCCTTGACCCCAGTCATAGAGTGATACAGCGTGAAAACAGGCTCTTCAGCCCAACTTCCCCACACCGGCCAACATGTTCCAGCTACACAAGTCCTACCTGACCGCATTTGGTCCATATCCCTCCATAATTGTCCTATCGATGTACATGTTTAATTGTTTCTTAAATGATGGGATGGTCCCAGCCTCAACTACCTCCTCTGGCAGCGTGTTCCATACATCCACCACATCTTTGTATGAAAATGTCACCCCTCAGATTCCTATTAAATACTTAATTAATTACCCAGTCAGGAAATACTTTCAAAACAAATTAAAAGAATATCAATTAAATTCAAATAGAAGTGCAAATCAATATCTTGTGATAGTCATTCTACAAAAGAGCAGAATATGACTTATGATGAAGGTGCTTAATGAACAAGAATTTCACACACAGTTAAACTCTCCTTATCCACCAGGTTTAGCAGGGCGGTATTAAATGTATTGGCTACAGAGCTATGTTATGTAGACATTTGCTATGTGGACAGTTCATGACACTACAATATCTCTGCACATGAGTGTACTTCTAAGAATTGGTACAATGTGGCATGACTTTTCAGTTTTATTATAGCAACCATAGCTGTTAATCGAAGGTTGACTACCTTCAACAAAGGATATTGTAGTGTTAGCTCTATGCTTGTTGCTAGGGGCAGCGTGGTGGCGAAGCGGCAGAGTTGCTGCCTTACAACAGCAAAGGCCCGGATTTGATCCTGACTACGGATGCTGTCTGTATGAAGTTTATACATTCTCCCCATGACCACGTGGGTTTTCCCCGAGTGCTCCGGTTTCTTCCCAAGTTCCAAAGACAAACAGGTTTCTAGGTTAATTGACTTTGGTAAAAATTATTGTAAATTCTCCCGAGTGTGTAGTGCATGCTAGTGTGATGGGGATCGCTGATCGGCATGGACTAGGTGGGCCAAACGCCCTGTTTCCACAGAGTATCTCTAAACTAAACTAAAAGTCTACAGATGTATCTTGTTTGGGAATTGCTACACAAGGGAGCTGCAGTTCAGTAATCAAATATAAAGTACGGAAACCAGGAAATAGTGGTAGTGATGTCAGGTGGCAGTTATGATAGAAATGTTGGTGATCTTAAGAAAAACATGAGGGCTCGGCCATTTGTTTTGTACGTGGATCAACCAATGAAGTTGTGCGTGTTGTGGAGTGTAAACAACATCTGGTAAAGGACACAGAACCAAACAATGTGGCCAGATGCAAAAAGAGGAAGGTTAAACTGTGGCTGGCAGTGGTGCTTGAGATATATGGCACCCTAATGAGTTTATTCACGCCATAAACTGGTGTTGGGAGAACAGAGAACGTTGTCCTGATTCTAACAAAACAAACAAAACAAAAATTATTTTATTCTTAAACAATCTTATTCCAATAATGACTCGCCTCATGAACAAGGACTTTGTGAGAACATTGTATAAATTGAAAGAGCAGCTTTCCTCATGCCGTCATTTTTGTGAATTATGTATTTGGCATATGCAGCCAAACTCAAGGAATCAGGTGTTCAACGCATGTCAGACATGGAGCAGCGGTAGAGTTGCTGCCTTGCTGGAGACCCGGGTTCGATCCCGACTATGGGTGCTGTCTGTACAGAGTTTATATTTTCTCCCCGTGACCGCGTGCGTTTTCTCCAGGATCTTCGGTTTCATCCCACACTCTAAAGACATACAGATTTGTAGGTTAATTGGCTTGCTATAAGTGTAAATGATCCCTAGTGTGTGTAGGATAGTGTTAATGTGCGGGGATCGCTGGTCAGTGGTCGGTGCAGACTCAGTGGGCCAAAGAGCCTGCTTCCATGTTGTATCTCCAACCTAAAATGAACTAAGCTAGAGACATTAGCAAAGAGATACAATTTCAAGAGCTTACCGGATCAGGAGCATAGACTGATCTCAGGAATTCCGGTGAAATGACTTGACGTGGTGGACGTCATGTGTGAGGGAGCCCGCAGCTTGTCCTCTGCCGTAGAGATAGCGGGCAAGAGCGTCAGGTGGCTTTGCTGTGTGTGTATCTCTGGAGGGCAAATGGCACCAAAGTAAAAGAGAGAAGTGCCAATGGCATCTATTTCATCACCCACAGTATCATGTCCTGTGGTCACAGAGGGTGATTACAGCAGGAAATCCTTGGGTCAAATAGCCTGAAGGACAGGAAACACAAGTAAAGCTTCAGTAGAGTGCAGCCAGAGAGAGATGCTCCACAGACTGCAAACCATTTGGAAGTCCAAACACATTAATGGTTTTACTGCAGCCATAGATGCAGTCTGGAGCATGGCAGCAATTACAAGATCACTGTTGCTGGAAATTACAGTATGTGGTGAAGGGGACAGCACAGTGGCGCAGCGGTAGAGTTGCTGTCTTACAGCGCCAGAGACCCAGGTTCGATCCTGATTATGGGTGCTGTCAGCATAGAGTTTGTACATTCTCCCTGTGATCACGTGGGTTTTCGCCGGGTGCTCCAGTTTCCACCCACATTACAAAGACGTGCAGGTTTGTAGGTTGATTGGCTTCTGTAAATTGTCCCTTGTGTGTAGGATTGAGTCCACACGAGTATTCTCAGTGGACTCAGTAGGCCAAAGGGCCTGTGTGCAAGCTGTGTCTGTATCTGTAAACCAATCTAAACTAAACTAAATAAAGATGGTGATTAATATATCACTTATTAGTGGATCACGATGTACATGAGAAGTTGTTCAATGCAACTCTCTACAGAACAATTTTGTAAGTGTAAAAAAAGGACGCAAAGTGCCGGAATAACTTAGCGGGTCAGCCTGCATCTCTGGAGAACATGGATAGGTGATGATACACACAAAAAGCTGGAGTAACTCAGAGGGTCAGGCAGCATCTCTGGAGAAAAGGAATAGGTGATGTTTCGGGTCAAGACCCTTCTTCAGACTGGAGATTCAGAGGAAAGATATAGACAGTGATACAGAGATAGAACAAATGAATTAAAGATATGCAAAAAAAGTAATGATGATAAAGGAAACAGGTAATTGTTAGCTGTTTGTTGGGTGAGAACGAGTTACAGACAACGAGACTAACAAAAGTGAACAAGTTACAGTTACAAGTTAGAGACAGTGATGTTTTCTTCATCTGCATTTGCAGTTCCTTGTTTCTATATTCTGTATGTGTCCTCTGGAGAGGATAGGCTCTCTGGCCAGTGTTATGCAATGCCTTTTTTTTTTTTTTTAAGAAGCAATTGTACAGAGATAAAACATTCGGCATCTAAGATTATACAATTATTGTACAGCTTCATTTTTAACCTTATAACCTAAACTATGAAAATGTAAAAAAGAAAGGAAAAAGAAAGAATGTTTTGCAATGTCTTGACATGAGGCACAAGGTATATCAGCTGTGAATGTTTGCAGTTAATTACAGGCAAGAGGTGTCATAATGGGGAAGGACTGGCTGCACAATTTCCTATTGACTAGATAGAAACTAGTGGTATTGTAATGACAGTCATGGTTGAATGAGTTGGGCCAAAGGTTCTGTTTCTGTGCTGTGTGACTGTGACTCCATGGCTATGAACATGCTGGAAAAGCTCAACAGGGCATGTAGCATCTGAGGAAAGACAAAAAAAAAGTTAATAATTCATCTCCGAGAGCCTTTGTCACTTTGACAGAGATTATTTCTCTTTCCGCAGAGATTGTCCAACCTGCTGAGATTTTCCAGCAATTACTGATTATTTTTAATCTACTTTGAATTTGTCATTAAAACTACATAAAGAACACAGATTACAAGCAAACATACATAATCTATCAACAGTTTTTTTTTTAAAGACTTACTCTTTTTTCTCCCACAAAAAAAAAATCGGGCTGCCTGTTGAAATGTTTAATAAATATGAGAATCAAATAATAGTGCATAATCGCTAAAATCTTAAACTATTCTGTATCCCCAATAGAAGATCTACTATTATGGCACAAAGGAACCCAAGCATGTTTTGGGTCAAATGTACACAAAGTCAACAGTCAATAGCTCAAGAAGGGTTCCGACTTGAAATGTCACCCATCCATTTTCTCCAGAGATGCTGCCTGACCCGCTGAATTACTCCAGCACTTTGTGTCTATCTTTGGTATAAACTGGAATCTGCAGTTCCTTTTTACACAGTAAATAGTTGTATCTGGGGAATCACAATGGATTTCAAAATGGAGCAAGACTTTCACCATCAACATGCTTGAGCAAAGGTCTTTAGTAAAGGATGAGACATTAGATTTTTCATGCTTGTTTTGCTCAAGATTTCATTCCAGCAAGTCTCCATGATACTTCGTAAGGAAAGTAATTTGAGGAAGGACATTCTTGCTATTGAGGGAGTGCAGCGTAGGATTACAAGGTTAATTCCCGGGATGGCGGAACTGTCATATGCTGAGAGAATGGAGCAGCTGGGCTTGTACACTCTGGAGTTTAGAAGGATGAGAGGGTATCTCATTGAAACATATCAGATTGTTAAGGGTTTGGACATGCTAGAGGCAGGAAACATGTTCAAGATGTTGGGAGAGTCCAGAACCAGGGGCCACAGTTTAAGAATAAGGAGTAAGCCATTTAGAAAGGAGACGAGGAAACACTTTTTCTCACAGAGAGTGGCGAGTCTGTGGAATTCTATGTCTCAGAGGGCGGTGGAGGCGGGTTCTCTGGATGCTTTCAAGAGAGAGCTGGATAGGGCTCTTAAACTTTGTCTCTGTACTGTACACTGACAATGACAATTAAAATTGAATCTGAATCTGAATCTGAAAAATAGCAGAGTCAGGGGATATGGGGAGAAGGCAGGAACGGGGTACTGATTGGGGATGGTCAGCCATGATCACATTGAATGGCGGTGCTGGCTCGAAGGGCCAAATGGCCTACTCATGCGCCTATTGTCTATTGTCTATTGAAAGGAATAGAATTATTTTGAAATTGAAGAGTAATACTGAGAATGAAATTTTGGACCACATTTAAGGTAGGCCAAAATATCAGTAAATATGTCAGTATTTCCTAAATTCTAATTTAAATATGAGCTAATTGACATTTAATTCATGTACAAGGAAATAACCTGTTGCTGTAGCAGCTCTCACCACCCAAATGGTTCCAGCCATTGAGGTATTTCTTAAATACTATTGTAGAGTATGTCTGTCACTGACTTGCACACATTCCTGCAACAACGAGGCAATACTTTAAGTAGTTTATTTGTTGTAAAATACATTGAGACAACATGTAATTATGAAAAGTATGATATGAATGCAGAACCCAAGAATTCATACCAACATTCTCAAGTCACATCAAGTGGTGTTTATTATCATATGCATGTCTGGTGAGGTACAGGGGCACAGAAAAGTGTGCTTGTAGCAGCAGCACAAGCACAGAGTCTCACATAGCACACAAAAACCTAAATTGTACATAAATTCTACAAGTCAGTGAAAAGACCCTGTGCACAAAAAATAAGGCCTTGGTGCTAAATACAATTAGAATAGTACAAGAAGTAGTCTGTCGTGTCCCATTGCCATGGTAGGATTCTGACACAAGATGTAGGAATCTCGAGGAAAAACCGAAGTGACAGAGTAACACCGCATCTCTGGAGAACATAGAAAGGTGACGTTTAAGGTCAGGATCCTTCTTCAAGAACCTGATGGTCGTAGGAAAGTAGCTGTTCCTGAACCTGATGGAGTGGGACTTCAGGCATCTGTACCTCCTGCCCGACAGTAGCAGCAAAAAGAGAGCATGGCCCAAGACGGTGGTTAATCTTGATAATAGTTACCAACTTGTTGAGGCCGCACCTCATGTAGAGGTGTTCAATGCTGCGGTGGCCTGTGACTGTGATCGACTGGGCTGAGGTCATAAGGTCATAAAAGGTAAGAATGGAATTAGGCTATTCGGCCCATCAAGTCTACTCTGCCATTCAATCATGGCTGATCTATCTCTGCATCCTAACCTAGCAATGTTACAAAATCTTGAGATTTTAAAAATCAAGTCTGCAATTTATCCCATCAGATAACGCATAAAAACAAGTTTAATTTGACACCCAATTCACTTTCATATCTTCAGTATTAAAAAAGTTATGGCCATTTTCATACTCGGAAATTAGCATCTTGTTCCCTATTGCTTTTCCATTGACTTAACACAAAAGCTGTGATCAAGGACAGTCAAATGCCCATAACTTTCTTAAAAATTAAGAGAACTGAAAGAAATGTTCAGTTATTATAGATTGAAGCATTCTGAAACAAATATTAAACAATCTTACTTGGATGACCTGAAATTAAAGCATATAATTAGTTAGTTACCCGATTGTAGCTAATTACAAAATTCAATTACTAGATCTAAACATCTATCCATTTCTTAAGAAAGGATTTACATTTTTAAATAGCCTAAATGTCCAAATAACATCCACACAATAATTCACAATATAACATGATTTTTAAATCTCATTGTCATGAATTTATAGGCCAAATGGAAGGAATTTAGTGTTTAATTGCTGTAAATTATTGGGCATTTAAATCATCTTGCGAGTGGGATTTTGGGGAACGCGCTGGTTTGGAACGTTGCGGTTGCAGTGAATTTGAACCCCATGTCGGCAGGAAAAATACTGTCGGTTCGGATGGGCTCCAAGTCACCTTCTCAAAACTTTAAAGTTTGATTAAAGGCATCTTAAGAAGTACTTTTTTATGTAAAAATAAACAGCGTACCTTGCCTTGTCCCCTACGTGAGATCCGTCCCGTTGTCGGCGTCCACGGCTTCAGAAGATGATTTTTAATTCACTCTAACAATTAAATTATCCAACTTAGTTTAAAAATAAGTGCAGAGAACGGCAGTCGGAGTGATTTTTCTTGAGCAACTAAACAGGCTGAACAACATCGATTTCAACAGCCTGGAGAATACGGCATTTTAAACCCGCCCCCCTCTCAAAGGCGCCAAAGTCGCGCACACGGGCAGTGACAGAACTGCAGCGCCGCTGAAGGCAAGTTTTGCAACATACCTACCTAACCCCATTCTCCTGCCTTCTCCCCATAGCCTCTGCACCTGTACTAATCAAGAATTTATCGATCTCTGCTTTCAAACTATCCACTGATCTGGCCTCCACAGACTTCTGTAGCAAAGAATTCCACAGATTCACCACCCTCTGACTAAAGAGCCCACCACTTTCTGTCCTGCTCTTGCATTCCTGTTTGTTGAAATTGCTGTATCAAGCCTTGACACAACCAGTCAGAATACTTTCTCCAAAGCATCTGTAGAAGTTTGTTAGAGTATTCGGTGACATGCCGATTCTCTTGAAACTTCCAAGAAAATAGAGGCGCTGTCATGCCTTCTTTGCGATTACATCTATGCGCTGGGCCCAAGATAGATCATGCAAGATGTTAAAGCCCAGGAATCTGCAGCTGCAAACTCACTCTACTGCCAATCCACCATCGAAAACTGACTTCCCCTTTCTGAAATCAATAATTAGTTCCTTGAGAGAGATTCCTGAACGCAATTAGTTAAAATGTCATTATCTAAAAACACATTTTCTAAACAAGTTCCGGTATTTGTAGGCTGCCATATTTCTCCTGCGTCCTCCATGAATATCAAGCTGTTGAACACGTGCAGTTAAATCCAGCAGACCAAAAGTTCTGTGTAATTTAGATTGTTGCAGACTTACCTGGTCCATTGCCATGGACTTCAATGACTGACAGCTCTTGCAAGACAGTCCATAATAAGATTTTAAAATATTCCATGCAGCTACACACCTTCCCCCTCAGCAACGTTATCTGTGACCCGATACCTGAAGCCCTGACCACACCCCACCCCAATTACAGTCAATCACCACCCAACCCATATCCACCAGACAACTGTGAACCTCCAATACTCTGATATAAAATGCTGGAGTAAGTCAGCGGGACAGGCAGCATCTCTGGATAAAGGGAATGGGTGACGTTTTGAGTCGAGTCTGAAGAAGGATCTCGACTCGAAACGTCACCCATTTCTTATTTTTCTTCCTATTGTCTAAATTGCTTAGAATACATCTTGCACAACATTACAGTTTAAAAACAGCATAATTCTGGGGTATAGAACACAAGCTAAACAGAGCAAATGTTCTCCCAGAAGTTACTTGCGCCTAGAATTTCATCCCTGATCAGCTGTATTAAATGTCCCATGTACCTAGAGCAGCACAATTGCTCATTGCCACAGAGGGCTGTGGAGGCCAAGGCAGTGGATATTTTTAAGGCAGAGATAGCCAAGTTCTTGATTAGAACGGGTGTTAAGGGTTGTGGGGAGAAGGCAGGAGAATGGGATTAGGTGGCAGAGATCAGCCTTGATTGAATGGCAGAGTAGACGCGATGGGCCGAATGGCCTAATTCTACCCCTATAACTTGTGAACTTGTGAAATTCATGCCACTATCAACTGGAATACATTTCTAGGCAATGTTTTCTCTGCGTGAAATTACAATTCGGTCTTAATTAGTGGACATTTCGCATTGCGGGCCCTTACTCTTTGAGTGTTGTTACTACTCAATTTATTTGTGGAACAAACTACCAAATGAACTCAAAGTCCCAAACGCGAGGATATTGTCTTAACTCATAACCTTATCTATTCCCCGACAGCAAATAATGAAAACAGCAGGAATGGACTTAGAGTGCAGTATGAATGAAAGCCTTGTACCCAAGCTATTGCAGCACTAAGTGCTCATTCTATGATTATAAAATAACCTTGGAGTTATAGAATTTCCAAGCCTTATATTATTTAAAGCATCGGACTCAATTACAGTACTTTTGCAGCAAACAATAATATTAGAAAGTTCAACTATGTATATCTAAATTATGACAACATCAAGAAAAAAAGCATCTAAAAAATCATTCAGATTTAAATTATGTGCCCTCAGTTAACAATTTGTGGAGTCCATTCTTGCCATTGCTTTGGGGGAATTCGATCTGCAGTGTCCACTGGATGAAGTGAATATGTTATAACTTGTATAATTCATTTAATTGCGTTGCAAAAATACATATCTGTCGCATACATTGTTTGCATGTCCAACTCAAAGCCTGCATAGGAAAGCTCTCTTGGATGAGATTGAAAGAGCCATTTAGTCTCTGGTTTTGCAATCAATTTAAAAGTAAAATTTATGAAGTGCAAGGGGAACCGCTACTACCACTGAACTTTAACTGTTTCCGAATATGCTGGAAGTCTTTGAATGCTTAAAATGGCCCAGTCATCAAATCCATGGATATACAGTATTATTCATAAATCATTTATGTTTTGCTGACAATTAAAATGTGCTATATTTGCACAGGACAAGGTCTTGAAAATAAAATTATATTGCATGAAATAACCGATCAAATTCATAACACAGTATAGGAAGGAACTGCATATGCTGGTTTACCCTGAAGATAGGCACAAAATGATGGAGTAACTCAGGGGTCAGGCAGCATCTCTGGAGAAAAGGAATGGGTGACGTATCAGGTCAGTCCGAAGAAGGGTCTCAACCCAAAAAGTCACCTATTCCTTTCTTCCAGAGATGTGCCTGACCAGCTGCGTTACCCCAGTAGTTTATGTCTAAATTCCTAATACAGAACGGGCTTCTCGTGGACTTTAGATGGACACAAAATGTTGGAGTAACTCAGCGGGACAGGCAGCGTCTCTGGAGAGAAGGAATAGGTGACATTTCGGGTCGAGACCCTTCTTCAGACTCATGGACTTTCCCTTGTTTCTGGTAAAATGCATCAATGTATATGGGTAAAAGACAAACTGCTGAACTAACTCAGTAGATCAGGCAGCGTCTCTGGAATAGTATGGATAGGCAATGTTTCGGGTCAGGACCCTTCTTTAGACCCAACATGAGATGCTGCCCGACTCGGTGAGTTCTTCCAGCATTTTGTGCTTTACCCAAGATTCCAGCATCTGCAGTCCTTTGTGTGTTGTGTGTGTGTTCATTGTATTTGTATTTCTCAGACTTGGTTGTAAATTTATCTGATCCCCATATAAGAGGTGTGAACAGAGCCAGGTCCTGTTCCAATTGTGCTTTATGAGGTGAGAATTGCAGTACCACATCAGTTGTTTGTGTTGCTGCCTACTTTCACTTTGAAGGTGATGTACATCCTGCTGAATGTTATTTTAGTCCCGCGACTTCCAACTTTGGGCTGCTGAATTACCGAGCATGAGAAGGTCTAATTACCAAATAGCGAGCCGCTTGGTTTGCTGAAATGTAAATACTCACTTCACCACTGCATGTATTATAACTTCTGATATGCCACCAGGGCGTTAGAATATAACTGAAGCAGTTTAGATGTAGTACATTGAATGTACAATGCTGCACAAAATTGGGGAGAGTGTGTGGGGATCTGGGTGCAGCTTGGAACAGCATGGTACAGCCTGCAGGTGTGAGAGTGCCTGGTACCTAGTGGGTGTGGAGCCTCAGTTTATTACTGACGTACAGTAATTCATAAGTGCATGAAACGTGAGCAAGTACAATATACTGTAATCACTTGAACCTTGCAGCAGGATTGAGTCTCACGGAAGGTCTGCCTTAAAACTAACAAAAGCTATTTAACTTGAGACATTAACTTTGTTTCTCTTCTGACAAATGTGGCATGACCTGTGTTGAAAGGAACTGCAGATGCTGGTCTATATTGACCCCCCGGACACTTATTATCACTTATTATTATTTATTCAAATCATTTGCTATGTCGCTCTTCCAGGGAGATGCTAAATGCATTTCGTTGTCTCTGTACTGTATACTGACAATGATAATTAAAATTGAATCTGAATCTGAATCTGAATTTGAAGATAGACACAAAGCGCTGGAGTAACTCAGCGGTTCAGGCCGCTTCTCGAGAGTAAAAGGATCAGTCTGAAGAACGGTCCCAACTTGAAACGTCACCCATCCTTTTTGTCCAGAGATGCTGCCTGACCCGCTGAGTTACTGCAGCACTTTGTGTCTATAATGCGGCCATGACCTGCTGAGTATTTCCTGCATTTTTACATAATTTACT
The DNA here is from genome assembly GCF_010909765.2 of Amblyraja radiata. NCBI lineage: Eukaryota > Metazoa > Chordata > Chondrichthyes > Rajiformes > Rajidae > Amblyraja > Amblyraja radiata. Next base: position 18,045,085 of record NC_045963.1, read on the forward strand.
TTAGATTTTCAGCATCAGCAGTTTATTTTTTAGATTTTCATCCCCATGTATCTTGTCCTAATGTCTCTTTCAAGAGCTTCATTATCAGTATTTGGTTGATCACAATCCAATGAAGTGTCTTGGGACAGTTCCCTGCTTTAATGGCAACATATGAATGCCAGTTATTGTTGTTGATAGCCTTCATGAAGAGAATTTGTTTCACCAGCCAGAAATGAAATAAAAATTCTCTCACCAGCTGTGCTGTAAAGTGGCTGCATTTTAAAGCTGTCACAATGAAACCCAGTGCCGATTTTAAAACAATTTTAAGAAGCTGAAATAATTTGTAATGAGGTATTTTTTTCCACAGCTGATAATGTCTGGATTGTAAATGGGTAGAAGCAGCTGTGGCCTGGAACACGATAGTGTGAGGAAAGTGTACAATGTTGAGGAACTCACTTAATCCCAATCAGAGCTGTACACTGGATAACGTGAATTTTCATTTCTCCTCAACCTCCAAGGAATATTTACCCCCCAACACAGCTCCTCCATTATCAATCTGCTAACAATTCTGTGAATATTCTTCAAATAGTCTCTGTTCTTCTCTTTACTACTTAATGTCAATAAACAAATTAGGTCTAGGTCAGTGTGGGATTGATTTGCAATTTTCAGCAAAAATTGTTCAATACTTCATCCGACCATGATAAAAAACGTAATTTCTATCAGAAAAAAGGAAAATATTCTGCTTTTTTTAAATTTTGGGGTTGACAAAGCAAATGTAGATAGAGGTGTCTTTTTCTGAAACTGAAGAATTATGCCCCGTCCCACTTAGGAAACCTGAACGGAAACCTTCGCGCCCCACCCAAGGTTTCCGTGCGGTTCCCGGAGGTTTTTGTCAGTCTCCCTACCTGCTTCCACTACCTGCAACCTCCGGCAACCACCTGCAACCACCTGCAACTTCCGGGAACCGCACGGAAACCTTGGGTGGGGCGCAAAGTCTTCAGAGGTTTCTGTTCAGGTTTCCTAAGTGGGACAGGGGCATTATGTACGCAGTTGAAGCTAATTATGCACTGAAAGCTCGTGGATTTTTAAAATAGTTGGATAAATTATGTAAAAAGGACAGAAAAATGGCAGGTGAACCAGAAAAAAAGTGTAAAAACAGTGCACATAGATGGAAAAATTGTCAAGCAAATTACATTGTAAATCATGTTAAGAAAATGAAGGAGATCTGAAATATGGGAAATCTGGCACTCAATGTGGAATTAGATAGTTAGAGCAAAAAAAAGTCATGATCAAACTGTAAAAATACACTGCCAAAAATATTTGGCTGAATCTTATGAGATTGATCCCATTACCCAGAACTGTTGCCTACAGTCCCTGTACAAACCGATTTAACTACGCTGCTTCAAATCCAGGTGATGACTGAGACAGGAGTCTCCACCCATAAAATGCTCCAGATACGCTTTTGCAGCTGGAAAACATGGAGACGGAGCTTACGTTTCTCATGCTTGCTTGCAACATAGGAGAAGGCCATTTGTCCCATCATTGTACCCATCATGTCCCATCATGTCCCATTCCTCCACTTACTTCCCTTCCACATATTCTCTCTCATGTGTCCAGTTGCCAGTTGTAAAAGCTGGGAGGCATTTTCATAATTTTCCAAAAGCCTTTGACATCCGCACAATTAAATTTAAATAACATAAAAAGGTAGAAATGAATGAAAACCATATAACCATATAACCACATAACAATTACAGCACAGAAAACAGGCCATCTCGGCCCTTCAAGTCTGTGCCGAACACTTATTTCCCCCTAGTCCCATCTACATGCATTCAAACCATAATCCTCCATTCCTTTCCCGTTCATATACCTATCCAATTTATTTTTAAATGATAAAATCGAACCTGCCTCCACCACTTCCACTGGAAGCTAATTCCACACAGCTACCACTCTCTGAGTAAAGTTCCCCCTCATGTTACCCCTAAACTTCTGTCCCTTAATTCTCAAGTCATGTCCTCTTGTTTGAATCGTCCCTACTCACAATGGAAAAAGCTTATCCACGTCAACAGTCTATCCCTCTCATCATTTTAAAGACCTCTATAAAGTCCCCTCTTAACCTTCTGCGCTCCAAAGAATAAAGACCTAACTTGTTCAACCTTTCTCTGCAACTTAGTTGCTGAAACCCAGGCAACATTCTAGTAAATCTCCTCTGTACTCTCTCTATTTTATTGGCATCCTTCCTATAATTAATAATAATAATAATAATAATAATATCTTTTATTGTCATTGCACATCAGTGCAACGAGATTTAGTATGCAGCTTCCAACCGATGTAAAAGAAAAGTAAAATAAATAAATAAGTTGTGTGACATGACCATCCGAGGGAGACTGTCCAGGGGGGTTCAGAGCCGCTATAGCACTGGGAATAAAGCTGTTTCTGAGTCTGGAGGTTCGGGCGTAGAAGGCCTTGTAACGTCTGCCGGAGGGAAGTAGTTCGAACAGTTCGTTACAAGGGTGTGAGGAGTCTTTATGGATGCTGACGGCCTTCCTGAGGCACCGTGTGTGGTAGATGCCCTCCAAGGCTGGTAGCTGTGTCCCAATAGTCCTCTGCGCTCTGTGGATGACGCGCTGAAGAGCTCTCCACTCCACCTCCGTGCAGCTGAGATACCACACAGAGATGCCATATGTTAATATGCTCTCTGTGGTGCAGCGGTAGAACGTTGTCAGCAGCTGTTGGGGCAGACCAGTCTTTTTTAATGTCCTCAGGAAGAACAGTCGTTGCTGTGCCTTCTTGACAAGCGCAGCGGTGTTGGTGGACCATGTGAGGTCCTCTGAAATGTGAGTGCCCAAAAACTTAAAGCTGGACACTCCCTCCACACTTTCCCCGTAAATGGAGATTGGGGCGTATTCTCCATTATGGGACCTTCTGAAGTCAATGATCAGCTCCTTGGTCTTGGAGGTGTTTAGTGACAAGTTGTTACGTGCACACCAGTCCGCCAGGTTCTGCACCTCCGCTCTGTATTTTGTTTCATCACCGTTGGTGATCAGCCCAATCACTGTTGTGTCGTCTGCAAACTTCACGATTTAGGCAACCAAAATTGTACACCATACTCCAGAATTGGCCTCACCAATGCCTTGTACAATTTTAACATTACATCCCAACTTCTATACTCAATGCTCTGATTTATAAAGGCCAGCACACCAAAAGCTATCTTTACCACCCTATCTACATGAGATTCCACCTTCAGGGAACTATGCACAGTTATTCCTAGATCCCTCTGTTCAACTGCATTCCTCAATTCGCTACCATTTACCATGTACGTCCTATTTTGATTTGTCCTGCCAAGATGTAGCACCTCACATTTAACAGCATTAAACTCCATCTGCCATCTTTCAGCCCACTCTTCCAAATGGCCTAAATCTCTCTGTAGACTTTGAAAAGCTACTTGATTATCCACAACACCACCTATCTTAGTATCATCTGCATACTTACTAATCCAATTTACCACACCATCATCCAGATCATTGATGTTTATGACAAAGAACAGTGGACCCAACACAGATCCCTGAGGCACCCCACTAGTCACCGGCCTCCAACCTGACAAACAGCCATCCACCATTACTCTCTGGCATCTCCCATTCAGCCACTGTTGAATCCATCTTGCTACTCCACCATTAATACCCAACAATTGAACCTTCTTAACCAACCTTCCATGAGGAACCTTGTCAAAGGCCTTACTGAAGTCCATATAGACAACATCCACTGCTTTACCCTCATCAATTTCCCTAGTAACCTCTTCAAAAAATTCAAGAAGATTAGTCAAACATGACCTTCCAGGCACAAATCCATGTTGACTGTTCCTAATCAGACCCTGTTTATCCAGATGCTTATATATATTATCTCTAAGTATCCTTTCCATTAATTTGCCCACCACTGACGTCAAACTAACAGGTCTATAATTGCTAGGTTTACTCATAGAACCCTTCTTAAACAATGGAACAACATGCGCAGTACCCCAATCCTCCGGCACTATTCCCGTTTCTAATGACATTTGAAATATTTCTGTCATAGCCCCTGCTATTTCTACACTAACGTCCCTCAATGTCCTAGGGAATTTCCTGTCAGGACCTGGAGACTTATCCACTTTTATATTTTTCAAAAGTGTCAGTACTTCCTCTTCTTCGAATCTCATAGTTTCCATAGCTACTTGTTTCCCTTACCTCACATAATTCAATATCCTTTTCCTTGGTGAATACCGAAGAAAATAAATTGTTCAATATCTCCCCCATCTCTTTTGGCTCTGCAGATAGCTGTCCACTCTGACTCTCTAATGGACCAATTTTATCCCTCATTATCCTTTTGCTATTAATATAGCTGTAGAAATCCTTTGGATTTACTTTCACCTTACTTGCCAAAGCAACCTCATATCTTCTTTTAGCTTTTCTAATTTCTTTCTTAAGATTCTTTTTACATTCTTTATACTCCTCAAGCACCTCATTTACTCCATGCTGCCTATAATTATTGTAGATCTCTCTCTTTTTCCGAACCGTGTCCAATTTCCCATGAAAACCATGGCTCTTTCCAATTTTTACTATTTCCTTTCAACCGAACAGGGACATAAAGATTCTGTACTCTTAAAATTTCACCTTTAAATGTCCTCCATTTCTCTTCTACATCCTTCCCATAAAACAATATGTCCCAATTCACTCCTTTTAAATCCTTTCGCATCTCCTCAAAGTTAGCCTTTCTCCAATCAAAATTCTCAACCCTAGGTCCAGTTTTGACCCTCTCCATAATTATATTGAAACTAATGGTATTGTGATCACATTGGAAAATAAAAACAAACTACGTATTTAAGAACACATAAATAATGTAAAATACCAATCAAAATAACTTAAATGTTGTTTCTTTTACTTTGCATTTAAATTTGCAGATTTGGAATCCCAATTGGATCTCAGAATCTGCACCAGGTCAGATCCAGTGCTGGGCTTGTGTGAGAATTCTCCAGCATAATTATTATGCTGACAGACAGATGCTGCCTGACCCGCTTGATTATTCCAGCACTTTGTGTCTATCTTTGGTATCGACCAGTATCTGCAGTTCCTTGTTTCTACAACCAGATTAAATTATGTTGTCATCTTCAGGCTCAACTATTCTCCTTGTTTCCATCCAGCAGGATCCCATCTTCAATAATCTTAACAATCTCCTGTAAATGTAGCTGAAAAAAGTCAGGCAAATATGATAAAACAGAAAGATTAAACGAGAACTTACCTTTTGAAGTTTGATCTTTATTTCATGAGAAGTTGGAGTGAGAGACTACGTGAAGAACCCGCCAGCCCGCATGCGTGTCAATCTTCAAAGCAACTGTATGAAACCCCAGACCACTTGCACCAAATTAAACTATGGAAAGATTAATAACGCTTGACTTACCAAATGATCTTTATGAGATTCAGGGTTGGGAGCGGAGGGCAGGTAATCTCTCACTCCAACTTCTCATAAAATAAAGATCAAACTTCAAACGGTAAGTTCTTGCTTAATCTTTCTATTTTATATTGAAGTCCCTTGATGAGACTACGTGAAGCCTTCGAAGCACTGTGGTTTCATGCATTAAACCAATCTGTATGTGAAAACACTAAACAGATAAACCATAAATGGTAGAAAGGACATGGGCTATTAACAACACAATGCTAACTTTACATACATGTACATCGTCCTTAATTGGACCACAGTCCCAATTGCCTTTGGGTTAAACAATAGCTCATGCAACACTGTTCAGAATTCTATTTGCAACCGTCCAGACATGTTCAATGAAATTTTATAACTTCTGAAAGTGCGCTTATCTGAGCCTCCTGCTGTTGCAAGAAAGTGATCAAAGGGGAATATCCATTCTATTGGCTGCTGACGATTCAGCCACCCTGGTAGAGTAAGACTTGAAATGATTTGTATTCACTCCTGCTTTCAGCTGCTTACAATCTATCCATCTTGAAATAGTCTGCACCAACAACCTCTTGTGCAACTATTATATAACTATGAAGAAACTTTTCCTTCATCTCATAGGTTCTTAGTAACCTCAGTGTACCTTTTTACATAATAAACACCCCCAATCTCCGATCTGGTGGGTACGCTGTCAACTCCAACGTACCCAACCGTGCCTGTTTTGCTTTATGAGTTCATTCACATAAAATGCTACCCTCTTGTCAAATATGAGCAAGTGATCCAGACAGAGATTGTGTAAAGACTGTGCTCTTCGTGCTGAAATCAGTGTCATAAGCATGACTAACTTAAGAGTAACTGCTCCAACGTTAGGGATACAGCTGATGATAATCTGCATAAAAATTTGTACTGATTACACATTCCACACTACTTTGTATCTAGGCTCGGCCGCGGGCCAGTGGAGGACAATGTCGGGAGCTCGCAGGTCACAGGCTGGTGCCTGTTTTCCGGAGCACCCGTTGCAACAGCTGCGTCCGCTGGACTGGAGGGCGGCAGCTTCGACCACCCCCCGGGCCGCGGAGCTTGAACCGCGAGACTGATACCATCGCCCGGTGGGGTATCGCCTCAGCGCAGAGGGAGAAGAGGAGGGAAGAGACAGTAACTCTAAGACTTTTGCCTCCATCACAGTGAGGAGGTGTTTGGTGAACTCACTGTGGTGGATGTTAATTTGTGTTTATTGTGTTTTGTTATTATTACATGTATGGCTGCAGGCAACAGCATTTTGTTCAGACCGAAAGGTCTGAATGACAAATAAAGGATTCAATTCAATTCAATTCAATTCAATTCAATTCAATTTAGAGTGTTTATATAAAAGACACCTTCCATAACCTTAGTCAACAGTGGGTGAAAACCAATCATTTATTGTCCCACTTAGTATTAGATACAACGACAAAGCAGTATGAGCAGTGTTAATTGGCTATAAGATAGTCGCTTCTCTTAAACCAAAACTGAAAGAAAACCACAAACCTCTGCTACCTCTGTTTAAAAGTAGCTCGCAGGCGTCTCTTCACAAAATGTTCCATACAACCATGCTGTGATAGATGCACGAGAAATAGGTTGAACTAGCCACCGCTCATGTCTTCGAGCTTCTTTCAGCGGACTTATTTACAATGGAAGCCATGGTTGAATAGGCCAATTTGGCACTACTATCATTCATGTTGCCTCGTCTTGAATTATCTTAGGAAGCATCTACTGATAAATACCCTGAGTCTTATCTGTGGGTAGGGTGTGAGACATATCTGCAGAGTTTATGACAAAATCTAAATATGTAATAGATAATGCCGGTTCCAGTATGGACTTTCCTGGATGAATAACAAACCCTAGATATTCTAGGAGTGCCTTGGTTGCTGAAACAGCTAACTCTGTAACACCTGATCTCTTCCCTACAATAAGCATGTTCTCCATAAACTCCATGGCAAAATGCCCTTTAGATCCGAGTAGGGCAACATTGACTTTAGAATCTTTGTAAATAGCCTAGGACTGGTCAACATATTAGGTAGAGCCTAAAATTTACACCTGTCGTTGCCAGAAAAACATCAGATATATCCTGTGACTCTCGTGTATTGATATGGAAAAGTATGCATCTTCGAGATCGATTGAGGCCCTAAAGCAATCCTCTGTAATCAGCTATTTTGCTGAATGAAAATTAGCCATCTTAAAATGGTTATACCAAGCACATGTTCAGACTAGCCAAATCCTAGAATGATTTGGCATCCTCCACTTTTCTTCAACGGTGAGATATTAGAAATATACCCCTCTTGTTCATGGACAGCCTGCTCATCCTTTTGTGAAATGTCTCTGTTTCAACTTGGTTAGCCATAGTTTCCTCCTTAGACCGTATGTACGGAAATCTTGGCTTCTCTTGCCGCGGAGGAAATTAATCAGCCAGACACTAAATCTTATAACCGTTTATGATTTGTAAAATGGAAAGATCAGAGGTTATCTGTCCCCACCTGTTGTTGAACTGTCTCAACCTATCTCCGACTTGAATATCGTCAGCACATCTCATGCGACTGATGGAATAATATTTGCATACCTCAACGGCCTCCACCTCATTGTCGCTTTGCTGTCCATGACAAGACAGACGGTGACTGTAGATGTGATCAAGGCTTTTTCGAAGAAAGCACTTGCTATAAAAACCACCAAGGCTGCCAATAAAATAATAGACAAAAGGTTATTATCACCCCCCGCCACCAAGATCCAGCAACCTCTGAGACTGACACCACCAAAAATGGCCTCAGGCGGATGATCAATAGAGTCAACAGACCCTAGACTTTTTCTGTCCCCTTAGCTCAGGCATCGTGGCCAGCTGGGGAATGATACTGAGTATGTGGAGTGCACTGCCTCCATGGTGAGCGCTAAAACCTGCGAATAAAAAGCCCTCTGGCTTGGTTTTAATTGTGTAGGCCTGCTGCTCCAACCAGCCTCACTGTAGCAGTATCTGCCACTCATTTGGTAGGGATGATATGCATGCCGGTGAACGGGAGTCTTACCCACAAACGGTGTCTTTACCACACCCACCGCAGCCTTGAATTCCTCTTGCAAGTCTTTTACTTGCTAGCCCAAGTCTTCTCCAAAGAGATACTTGCAGACTGCACATACTAGTAGTCTTGCACAAAATTAGCATATATTAGGTTGATCTCAGGCCTATACCATCTTAACACAATTTGAGTTTAGACTGTGCATTACACAAAAGTGCTAAGGCATCTACTGCAATTCAGACAGCTGAGTTCCCTCCACCGACCTTGCAAATGCCATAATCCTTCTTTGAGAATACTCTGCTCGCTGGAGTTTAAAGCCTTTTGACTTTGTTTTACCCTTCAGATAGCCCCAAAGGGTGGCATTAACCTACGAACTAGTGTCTGGCAGAAATCAGGACTAGCATAGTATCCAGCAGTATCCTGCATGAACTTCTCAATCAAATGAGGAGGTCAAATAACCAATGCTACTTGCCAGTTCTTTCTCTAACGGTTCTCCTATCCCCGAAGGGATGGCAAATTTAGTCACAAGTTCCAGCAGATTCTTAGGAGACTTGAGTTGACGCATATTATCCACTTGATGTGGGAAATCGAGTTCACTGTCAACTACCTCACAGTCAGAGTCTCCACGGAAAATCCTCAAAATACCCCTCGTCAGAGTGGGAGATATCATAATGCAACCCTGAACCAGGTATTGCTGCCGCAGACCTCTGACTGGAACTACCTGTCTCGGTCACCAGTGTGCGCAACACATTCCCTTCGACCACTCTCTCAATCAGGCCTACAAATTATATCCTCAATGGATGTTGAGGCAATACATTCCTGCCCAATATTGTCCTTCTGGACATTTTGCCATTTTGGCCTTGGCCTACCCTGAACTTGGGTCGCCAAACTGCTCCCATACGGAGCTTTTGCTTTTTATTATTTATTCTATTTTATTTTTACTTTTACAACACGAACCTGCAAGTCAGGTAAAAATGCCACATGCCAGTTCGGCCTTTACTGGTTTACCTATCCACGAGAGGATGGCAAATGATGTTCCAGCGTTCTGTCAACTCTTTTTAGCCGAGCTGAAAGAATTTAGCATGTGTTGACGGAATCCTCAAACCCTGCCTCCTCAAATATCTGAGTTTAACTGCCTCCATCAATGAAATGCACCTTCCTCACTCTTGTGGGTAGCCTGATAACCACAATCATAGATGTTGAGGCAGTGCTTCCCTGGCCAATATGATCCATTTGGACAGCCAGTTTCAAGTTGGTCTACCCTGAACCAGGGTAGACAAGCTGCTCCTTCTGGAAGCTTTCACAGAGGTTGCTGTGCAGGCCACACCTGCCAGCGTCTCTGAGCCCGGTTCCAACAAGCTGCTCCATTTCGGAACTTTCAGCGGTTGCTGGGCAGGCCACCCTACCAGCCTTTCTGTGCCCGGGTCGCTCTTTTTCAGAGCCAGTGGAAGATATTAGACAGACTATGCTGTCAGTGTTTCCGAGCCCGAGTCGCCAGGCTGCTCCATTTCGGAGCTTCCACGGACGTTAGTAAGCAGACCTTACCTGCCAGCGTCTCCGAGCCCAGGTCGACCTCCTTATCGGAGTTTCAGCTTCCTTTTGCAGGCCGTGCCTGTCCACATCTTCGGCCCCACGCATGCCAAACTGCTCCCTTTCGGAGCTTTAAATGGACATTGCTGTGCAGGTCGCACCTGCCAGCGTCTCTGCGCCCGGTGGGACAGGCTGCTCCTTCGGAGCCTTGGTGGAGCTTACTGTGCAGGTCACGCCTCCCAGTTACTCCAAGACCGGCCGGCCGCCTGCTCCCTTCCGGAGTCTCAACGGCGGTAGCTGTACAGGTCACGCTTGTCAGCCTCTCCGAGCCTGCTGCATCTATTTTCGGAGCCAGCAAAGAAAAACAGCTTACCTGCCGGAGCATTTTCGAATGCCTCCAAATCCCGTGCCATGCGACGATGTATTGACGTGCATGCAGGCTGGCAGGTTCTTCACGTAGTCTCATCACGAGACTTCGATATAAAATCAGACACGAGTTAAATTATAGACATAGAAGTTGGATATTCTTGATAAAGGGAAATAATTCGGAATCAGTCTGAAGCAGGGTTTGAACTCAACACGTTGTCTGCCCATTCCATCCCCAGATGCTGCCTGACCCACCGAGTTCCTCCAGCACTTTGTGTTTTACTCAAGATTCCAGCAACTCTACAATAGTTCTACAACTGATTGTGGCTTCTCCAAAAGGAATCCTGATTTAATTACTGTGTAGATAGTTACACAATTAATACCAGATCCATTTTGATGAGCATTCATTATTATCAGTCTCTCTGTTTTTAATATAATAATAAACTTTATTACGGACACAAGGTCTAGACAAGGGGCAACATTACATCAAAATGCATTGCATATTAAATATCATAAAGTGCATATAAAATCTTAGTATATCGCTTATAAAAGCATCATAAATTATATTTAAAAAACACAATACACGAGTTAAAAATCCAGATTAAAAGAATGATCAATGTCCTACACCGAGACAACGATACCAATGTCTCCACAGCTGGGATTCGTAGCGTGTAGTGCTAACCCTAATGTTTGACAAGGCCACAATAATTACATTTTTAGAGTCATTGATCCTGCAAATGAATTTATACATGTGATTTCTTAGGATAGCTTCTAAAGTACTGACCCCTGCAGCCACAAACATATTACTGGCACTACACCATCTAGGTTTCCTTAGCAGTGTTCTCATGGCATCATTATATGCCACCTTTAGTCTCTGCAAACTTGTCTTTCCATAGTTTGACCACAGGTGCGCAGTGTAGAGTGGTGTGCAGTATGCTCTAAATAGAGACAACTACACCACATCTGCACACGCACCAAATTTATGCAAGAGAATATTCGCCTGTACATAAAGCATGCGTCGTTGCCTATAAATATCCTTATCATCTGTCATTTGTTCTGTAATAAAATGCCCTATATATTTTACCTTAGTACAGACACTAAGATTATTGTCAGACAATTTAAAATCTGGAAATTTTAGACATTTATCCTCTTTGGTTCTACAGATCATAACAGCACTCTTACTAGCATTATATTTAATAATCATGTTCCACACCATACACAGAACATATAGTAAGGAGCTGCTGGAGACCAGCGCTAGATGGGCTAAAGACCACAAGATCATCTGCATACATAATATGGTTCACTAAAATATTACCAATCATGCACCCAGTATTACAGGCTTTCAATTGTTTGGACAGATCATCAATATATAGATTAAAAAGGACTGGGGACAAAATTCCCCCTTGTCTAACAACATTGCTAACCCCAAATGGGGCTGAGACCCTATTTCCCCCATTTTATTTGCATCGTCTGGTGGGCTGTTTGTCTTTCACGTCAATGACATTGAATATTGGTTCTCCTGCTGTATTCCAGTCCTGAACAAATTTTGTTTGGCTTTAGTCTTACATCCCGACTTCCGTGTACCAGTAAAAACCAGGCACCATGGCATTCACTCGTGTAAAGCAGACCCTTTTAGTCATGGAACTATGTGAAACTGTGCTAAAGTGCAATGCGTTTCAGGAGACATGGTGTGAGTTTGACTTTATTTAGCAACCTTGGCCTAGTGCCCACCTTGAATACTGTCTTTAAAAGTTAAAGCTTGGGAGGGACAAATTCAAAGCGCAGAGATCACCACAAAATGTGAACCTACAGTACAATGACTTCATCAATACTCCATTTATCAGTAATTACTGAGTCCATTAAAGCAAAGTTTACAACATAGACAGAAACAGAGCTTAAAATATGCTGCAGCAGATGGACAAAGAGTGTCAGTGATGCCATATTTCAAAGGCATCTGGGAGTTTGTTATCATTTAGCTTGGAGTCAGAAAGACAGCATAAACCAGGGTTGGTTGGGAAGAGAATGATTTACTTGACCTTGCATTTGTAGAACTGACAGCACAAACCTCATTAATTCCCTGGGTCACTCTCAAAGACATAAATTGGTTTGAAATTGAAATAAGTGGAGATTTACCAGACCTGAGCAAGGGATTATGAAATCTCTATAACCTAGGAAAGCATTTCCAAATCATTCTTATAATAAATCAAAATGACTTTTAGGAGAAGGCTAATATGTTTAATCAGGGAGTTTTGGAAATTTCTGTTCATATCAAACCGAAAAATATAGTTATATTTCATTTGAGTATCAACTAAGAGTGATAATTCACTCCTGTTTCTTCTTGGCCTGCTTATTACTGTTGTGGAAAGCCACAGGCATTGAAAGAAATGGAAGCATAAATAACATTAGTGCACTCAGCTATTTTAAAAAGTCTCAAATATCTTTTGGCCGGTACTCAAAATTCTCAGCTGAAAATTAAGCTTTATTTTTTTCCATTTGAATCTTTAACCTCGTCTTTTCTGGAAATACGCATATTTTTACAATGATTTTTAAGCCAAGCTAATTCCTCTGGTCTTTCGTTTGGACCTTTATGCAATTTTTCTTTGTTATTAAAAAAAAAAAATGGGAGAGTCCTGGGCCAGAGGCCAAACTGTTGGCAATAGTTCTGCTAAAAGAGCATCAAGACCTGGAGACGTTCCAGCTATAAACACTATTCTTTGCTTGTTTTTTTTTACTCTTTTGAAGTCTGTGACTTTCAGTTATAATAAAAAAACAAACACCAATTAAGCAGGACAATCGGTGCACTTTGAGAATCAGGAACATGAAACAGAGGCAAAAAAATGTCAGATGACTCCATAATTTAAACAAACAAAATTCTGAAAAACAGTCAAAGCTTTGATTTTTTTTGTGTCCGGAATTTGTGATTAGAGTAGGGTTATCTTAACTTGCAAAAAAACAAATATTAATAGGTTTTTCCTCAGTCATTCAATACCTGAGCTCTCACCATCAATAATAGCCTACCTTGGAAAGATCAGCGCCTAAATTAGACACGTCAGAAGGAGTGAAAACATTAAAAGTGACTTCATTAGGAGGTCATCACAGGCACACTGACAGTGTGCCCTTGTTACACTAGATCCTCCTCAGAAAATTGCCCTACTCAAGCTGCTCGTTGGTTCCCTCCCTTTCCCCAACACATGAGGCAATACTTAAAAATAAAGATAGCAAAGATTACGACATGTACCAGCAATCATTTGTAACTTTGTTGACAGGGATGAAGTGCAGGTTGTTGAAATTTGTTTCTGGAATGTTAGCAGCTTTCTCTCACTTCCATCTGGAGACCTTGGTTTCTCTAAAGTTGTTTCTGTTGTCAAGGGGCCGCACACAGAGTGACGATGGGCTGCAAGCCTCCCATCTCACAGACAGAGGATAAGGGATGGTGGGCCTGTTGCTGTTGTGATTGAGACATAGGTTATGTCCAGATCATCACATTATCAGGCCGGTCAATCACTTGTCACCTGATAAGATGGACAACATTAAGCAGTCGGAGAGTGATTGTGTGTCTGTGGGGAGGAGCAGTGAAGGGCCGGCAAATGGGCAGCTTGAGAGGCCACATATTGAATTAATTAGCACTATCAGACATCATGTGAATTAAAGGGGAAATAATGAGAAGTAGCCTAATAAAGATTGATATAAGAATTGGAAACATGTGATGTCAATAGCATAATATTAAAGAAGACAGGATACTGGCAAGGACAAAATTCAAAGCCAGTAGGAGTACAAGCTTCCCAGAGCCTTGCTGAGTAGTTTAGTTTAGTTTAGTTTAGTTTAGTTTAGTCAGATGCTTGTTTAAACCGAAGATAAACACAAAACGCTGGAGAAACTCAGTGGGACAGGCAGCATCTCTGGAGAGAAGGAATGGGTGACATTTCGGGTCGAGACCCTTCTTCAGACCCATTCCTTCTACCCAGAGATGCTGCCTGTCCCGCTGAGTTACTACAACATTTTGTGTCTATCTTTAGTTTAGTTTAGTGCCACGTGTACTGCGGTACAGTGGAAAGCTTTTGTTGCATGCTAACCAGTCAGCGGAAAGCCAATACATGATTACAATCAAGCCATCCACGGTGTACAGATACCTGTACATGATAAAGGGAATAACGTTTAGTGCAAGATATAGTCCTGTAAAGTTCGTTTAAAGATAGTCCGAGTGAAATTCACTGGGACTTGCAATATCTGTGACAAATCAGCAAGCCCCGTATACAATACATACTGAGTTAACCCATCTCTTACAATGACAACACTAATTTTTGAGTTCATTTGTAATATTCCCATGGTAAGACATGCCCGAAAAGAGCTTACATTTCTTAACAGCTTGGTTATTACCAGGAATCAAAGCCTGCTTTGCCCATTTGAACTGAATGTTTTGGCTGCTTTCTTAACTGTGTCAGAGCTGCTGGTGCCTCGGAAAATGATGAAAAGAGTGGTGGGAAATAATAAAGATAAAATACTACGGAAATTTGAAATAAAATTAGAAAATACGCAGCAGCTAAGGTGAAGTGAATAAAAGAGTTAACGGAAAAAGAAAGACCAAAGTGCTGGAGTAACACAGTGGGACAGCAGAACATGGATAGGTGACGTTTTAGGTTGGGACCTGTATAGGGAGGTAGGGAGGTAGGGAGGGGAGAGGAGGTAGAAAGCTGGAAGAGAGGAGGGTGCAGGACAATGTCTGGTGATTGGGGGTCAAAATCTATTTAACTATTCTTGGTATTTCTGCGGAGAATCTCGTGTGGTGTCCTTTCAAGGATCAGCCTGTCTACGATGTCTGCATTATTTACATTGCAACAAGCAAGTCAGAGATACTGGCTGGCGATGAACTATCCCACTCCAATAATGGTCACTCACTGAGTCTAGGGCAGAGCGCAAATACACTGAAGTGAGGGTCTGGAGGCAGTACATAATAACTTACATCAACCTTACATCATTCACGGCTGGCTTAGGTAGGCTAACATCTGGGTTGAATGACATTGCCAATTTTGATTAAAATGTAATTGGAGATAAGTATTTATTTTTCTGTATTTTATTTCAGCTTTAGATCTTTATTTAATTTCTAGAATCTTAAGATGATTCCAATAAATATGTTGTCCTTTATTTTAAAATTATCATTCTTAAATTTACTTAGATCAATTGAAATTGCTTTTCATCGAAAGGTTATTAGAAATATTTTAACACATTGCTACAGTCTTCTGGAGCAGAATATTAGAACATAACAGAATAAAAGTGAAAATCTGAAGGAGGTCATTTGGTCCCTCATGCCTGCTCTATCATTTAATACATTCTGTTATCTGAATTGCACAACCAACCCTCAATGCTTTGATATCAAAAGATCAGTCAATATCTGCGTTGAATGCACTCAGCAACCGAACCACCACAGTCCCGTTGGGAAGATATTTCCAAAGATTAAGTGTATGAAGGAACTGCAGATGCTGGAGCAAGTCAGCAAGTCAAGCAGCATCACTGGAGAACAAGAATAAGTGACGTTTCGGGTCAAGTCTGGAAAAAAAAGGTTCTGTCCCGAATTATCATCTATTCTTTTTCTTCACAGATTGTATATCAGTGTCACTCATGTTATGAGTCATGCTTTTGTAGTTACGCCCACTAGCTTTACAGTAACCCTCCCTGCATGTTCCCGCATTATTAGAAAAAAGTGCTAGCATGAAGTTGCCTATGCTATGTCGTTAATAAAGTCTTTGGTCCTTTATCATGGTGTAAGGCTTCATTTATTTGGACAGCCGCAACACAACATGGTGTCAGAAGTGGGATACAAACCCACGCCTCCACTTGCAAGTCGGTGCGATTTCAGAGATATATGTGACAGCCATATCCGTGATTGTTTGATCCATGACATCCGCAATGATAAATTACGCGACGAACCACTGCGGCATGCTGACCTTACCCTAGAGACTGCTGAAAACTGTTGTCACATTTCTGAAATGACTGATGTTCACATCAAAGTTCTGGAGCACTCTACTGCTCGTGAAGTTAATGTTGCCAGTATGTCTTATCAAAACTCTCCACGTTTTTCTCAAGTGCTTGATACCAAGTTGAGACTAATTGATAATTGCTTTAACTGTGGGGGTTCACATGCCGCTGTTCATGACCATTGCCCTGCATATGGAAAATTATGTTGATTCTGCAACAAAAGAAACCATTTTCTTTTTTTCTTTTTTTTTAAATATTTTATTTTATTAGAAGTACAATCATATGGCAACAAAGTGCCTAATATATATTTTCATAATACATTTTATGTACAGCTTCTTATTTTTTTTTGTTATATTAAAGAAAGATTAGAATAAGAAAAATAAATTAGATAGTAAAGGATAGAAAAGCGTGAGATATATAGTGTGTGAAGAAAAAGAAGAAAGACGAATGAGTGAAGAAAGTTGAGAAAAAGATAATAGAAAAAAGAGAATAAGACATTAAAAAAATTTCAGTTCAGTTCAAAAAATTTTTTTTAAAAAAGGGTAAGATCATTGTTTATAATCTTGACCAACCCTCGTCCAGTCCTGAAACAGTTATTTTTTACAATTGTGTTGCAGCATATGATTCCAAAAAGACGACAAATGGAGACCAACTCGTTATGAATTGGTCTGATTTATCCATTAGGAGGAATCGCATTTCCTCAAGATGTGCGGTGTCCAACATACTTGCAATCCACATTTTAAGCGTTGGTATTGATGTATTTTTCCAAAATTTAAGTATTAATTTCTTTGCTATTATTAAACCATAGTTAAAAAATAAATTTTGAGATGTGTTCAATTTATTCCCATCTTCCATTACGCCAAATATAATCATTTCAGTATTAAGTTCCATTCTTATCTTGAATAATTTTGTAAATATTTCGAAAATATCACTCCAAAATCTATAAAGTTTTATGCAGGAAACTAAGGAGTGTGTTATAGTTGCGTTTTGGGATAGACATTTATCACAAATGGGTGATATATTTGGATAAAATTTGTTCAATCTTGTTTTTGAATAATATAATCTATGTTAAAATTTTTAATTAAATTAGATTATGTCGATCATCAACTCAAAGAAAACTAAAATCTCGATCAAGTGAATTTTTAAATTCATACATTAATACTACTAATATTAAGGACGTTTGGAGAATTGAAAATCCATCGGGCCGAGAATATTCATTTTACTCACCAGTACATAATACTTACTCAAGGATAGACTATTTTTTAGTAGATTCAAAACTTATCCCATTTACCTATAACTCACAATATCATAACATCATAATCTCAGACCACGCTCCATTAACATTTATGATCAAAGTAAACGGAATGGCAGAGACACAGTCACAATGGAGATTTAATCCCCAAATCTTAAAAGATAAGTTATGTAATGAATACCTAGTAAAACAGATTAAAATGTTTTTTGAGGCTAACGATAGCCCTGAAATCTCTGCTTCCCTTCTTTGGGAAACATTTAAAGCATTTGTACGAGGAGCATTAATTTCTTCCCAATCATTTTTTAATAAAGAGAATAGGGCCAAACAACAGAAACTGGAAATGGAAATAAAGCAATTAGACACAGAAAATGCAGCAGCACCATCCACGATAAAACACAATAAAATTGCAGTATTGAAATATAAATTAAACAAGATATATTCAGACCAAGTTATAAAACTTTATCAACATACAAAACAATTAAATTTTGAATTTGGTGATAAACCACAAAAACTATTAGCGCGTCAACTTCACAAATTGGATGGGGAAAAAACAATATATAAAATTAGAACAGACAAGGGAGAAACATTAACACTGCCTAAAGATATTAATGATAGATTTCTACAATACTACCAAAAATTGTATTCATCTAAAATAACAGAACAATCAACGGGAATGGAAACATTTTTACAGAATTGTAAGTTTGCGGGTCTAGATCAGAAAGAGAGAGAATTGCTAGGGGCTGAAATTACGATAAAAGACATCGAAGAGTCAATCAAATCTTTAAAAAACGGAAAGTCTGCAGGACCCGATGGTCTAAATTCTGAATTTTATAAAAAAAATTATGATTTGCTTTCCCCACGCCTACAGACAATGTACAAATACACTTATACTCAACAGAAACTCCCAGAAACTCTAAATGAATCTACAATCATACTCATACCAAAAACGGACAAGGATCTTGAAGACCCAGGTTCATACAGAGCTATAGCCCTCTTAAATACTAATCAGAAAATATTAACTAAAATTCTATCTAATAGATTGAGCTTAGTGATCAGCAAATTAATACATCCCGACCAAACAGGGTTTATCTCCAAACGGTATTCATTTTATAATCTGAGATTATTTAATATTATATACTCCAATAGAATCCCTAACGCAGAGCTAGCAATTATCTCGTTAGATGCTGAAAAAGCATTTGACCAGGTAGAATGGCCATATTTATTTTCGGTGATGGAAAAATTTCAACTAGGAGAGAAGTACTGTACATGGGTTAAATTGTTATATTCTAATCCAACAGCTAGAATATTAACAAACAAAATGTTATCAACTAAATTTAATCTCTCTAGAGGCTGTAGACAAGGATGCTCACTATCCCCACTATTATTTGCTCTTGCAATCGAACCCTTAGCAGAAAGCGTTAGAAACCATCCAGGAATATTTGGATACAATACTAGAGACACAAGGAATAAAATCTCCTTATATGCAGATGATGTACTAATATATATTACAAAATTAGAAACTAGTATTCCAAACCTATTAAATCTAATAACTCAATTTGGTCAGTTTTCGGGATATAGAATTAATTGGAATAAAAGCGAAATCATGCCAATAACAAAATTCAATTTACATACAATACAACAATCCCCTTTTAAAATAGTTAAAGATAAATTTAAATACTTAGGAATCTATGTAACTAAGACATATACCTCTTTATTTAAACTAAATTTCCCACCCTTACTGAATAAACTACATAAGAATATTCAATACTGGAAAACACTCCCCATTTCTATGCTTTGGAGAATTAATGCTATAAAAATGATTTTTTTACCGCAACTGCTGTACCTACTTCAATTAATTCCGATATATATCCCAAAAACTTTTTTCAAAAAAGTCAACTCCATTGTTACAAGTTTTGTCTGGGATTATAAGAATCATAGAATAAGTAAAAAACATTTATGTAAGTCAAAGATAAATGGAGGTTTGGCTTTGGCCAAATTTCTTATTTTATTTTTGGGCAGTCCATATTAAAAACATGAATTTCTGGCTGGAAGAAATGGATCAACAACCAGATTGGTTAATGATGGAAAAGGAAGACTGTCTACCTTTTGAAATTGGACCGATCATATTTGCCCCCACAAAACTGCACAAAAAAACCTATAAAGAAAACCCCATAATACATAGTGGAATACGAATTCGGAAACAAATAAAAAAAGATTTAAAATTGAATAATATACCACTCTGCCTTCCCATTGTAAATAATCCTTTATTCAAATCACCCTTTATGGACAAAGGTTTCACACAATGGAAAAATTATGGAATCAAAAATATAGGACATCTTTATGGGAAAGGTACTTTTCTTTCATTTCAAGAGTTACAACAGAATTATGGACTGCACTCAAATAATTTCTTCAGATATCTACAAATTAGAGATTATGTTAAATCTAATACACAAGTCTACAGGAATAGGGAATCAGAAATTCTTGATGAATGTTTGAACAAGCATCCTAATACTGAAAAACTAATAGCTTATATTTATAACACCCTACTAAACAACGAGGTACCACCGACCGAACCATATAGATACAAATGAGAAAATGAAATAGGTCACCCTATCACAAAAGATATGTGGGACGAAAGTTTACAACAAATACATCAATGTTCATTAAATGCCAGACATACTTTAATACAATTCAAGGTCTTACATAGACTACACTACTCTAAAATAAAACTAAATAGAATCTTCCCACAAATCTCTCCTATTTGTGATAAATGTCTACATCTAGAGGCTAATTTAACACATACGTTTGCAAACTGTATAAAACTTAAACATTTCTGGACTGATATTTTTGAAATAACTTCAGAAGTTATTAATACAAAACTGGATCCAGACACAAAATTAATAATACTTGGAATATCAGAACAAAGCTTAACACTCACAACAAACCAAAGAAATTTCCTCAACTACAGTATAATAACCGGGAAAAAATTAATATTAAAATTTTGGAAAGGCCCTACGACCCCCACAATTAAAATGTGGATTACGGAAATGTCGGAGACCCTATACTTAGAAAGAATTAGACTTGTCTTAATGGACAAACAAATTTGGGCTCCATTCATTAACTATCTGAAGGGATAGATTGGCACAGCACGAGGACCCAACTGAAACTTGAACTCAGGAATAGATGAAAAGCTATACTTTATAACCTACGAACCTATCTCCATCGACGTATTACAGGTAACCCATTCCACCTCCCTTGTTTTTCTGTTGCGTTTTTTTTTCTTTTTTATTTGTAACTTTCTACCCTCTCTTTCTCCCTCTTTCTATAAAAAATAAAAACACTAGAAGCAGAAATAATTGATAATGGAAATTTTTTATAATGTATGACTGATGTATATGAAAAGTTTTTTTACTATAATATGTAACTACATTTTATAATATGTCTACTTCTAATAAATAAATTTAAAAAAAAAAAAAAATTAGATTATGTCTTACATTAATCGAACATTTGTGAATATATATCAAATACTTTTCCCATGTAACCTTCGTAATTTTTATCATTAGTTCCCGTTCCCACTCTTCTCTAAGTACCTCTGTCGATGGTAGGTCTATATTTAGAATACTATTATATAAATATGATATTAATTTTTGTGAGTCAGCTTCAATATTCATTGCTTCTTCCAATAATTCAGGAGTTATTTTTTGATATCCTTGTATATATTTTTTCATGAAATCGCAAATCTGAAGATATTTAAAATATTGGTTGTTTTTCAGTTTAAATTTTAATTGTAATTGTTAGAATGATAGTAGGTTTCCCATTTCGTACATATCCCCGATCCTTCTAATTCTGAGACTTTCCCATTGGTTATATGTTTTATCAATAAGAGATGGTTTAAATAAAGGGTTATTCGCTATTGGCATTAACAATGATAAATTTCTTAATTTTAAAGATAATTTTATTTGTTTCCAAATTCTTATTGTACCATATATAATTGGGTTCTTCTTATATATTGTGTTATTCAGTTTTTTCGGGGAGAAGAGGATCGTTCCTATATTACAAGGATGACAATCCTCTTTCTCCATTTTTATCCATTCTGTCTGTTGGGTAGAACTATCCAGCCAATAAATTATATTCTTAATATGCACTGCCCAGTAATAATACATAAAATTTGGAAGTGAAAGTCCCCCGACCTCTTTTGGTTTACATAAGTGTTTTTTTGTAATTCTATGTGATCTATAGTCCCAAATAAAATTAGTAATATTAGAGTCTAATTTTTTTTTTAAATATTTTGGTATATATACTGGTATAGACTGAAATAGGTATAGTAATTGTGGTAGGAAGATCATTTTTATTGCATTTATTCTACCTAATAATGATAAAGGAAGTGTTTTCCAAAATTTAATCAGCGTATTAAGTTTATTTTATAAAGGTATAAAATTAGCGTTGAATAATGCTTTATATTTTCTAGTAATCTGAATACCCAAGTATTTAAATTTATCTGTTGCAATTTTAAAGCGGAACTTCAATAAGTGTGTAGGTTCTTGAGGTTTTAATGTCATGATTTCACTTTTATTCCAGTTTATTCTATATCCAGAAAAAGACCCGAATTCCTCTATTAAATTTAATAAATTTGGTATGCTCGTTTGTGACTTTGTAATATATAAAAGTATATCGTCTTCATATAATGAAATGTTATTCTTTGAGTCCCTAGTATTATAGCCCTGAATATTCGGATGAATTCTTATACTTTCAGCCAGAGGTTCTATCATAAGGGCAAATAGCAGGGGTGATAACGCACATCCCTGCCTATTACCCCTTGATAGTTGAAATTTTTGAGATAACATCTTGTTAGTTAAAATTCTTGCCATCGGTTTATCATACAATAATTTTACCCATGTTATAAAATTCTCTCCCATATTAAATTTTTGCAGTACTTTATATTGCCACTCTACCTGATCAAATGCTTTCTCTGCATCCAAATAAATAATTGATATATCTTCTTCCTCTACTTTATGCGAGTACATTATATTAAACAGGCGTCTCAAATTATTAAATGAGTATCTTTTGGTTATAAACCCCGTTTGATCAGTGTTTATCAATTTACTAATATATTTGCTTAATCTTCTTGCTAAAGTCTTTGCTAAGATTTTCTGGTCTGTATTAAAAGTGATATAGCTCTGTATGAGCCCGGGTCTTCTAAATCTTTATCTTTTTTTGGAATAAGCGTAATAGTTGATTCTGTTAGTGTTTCAGGTAGTTTGTTTTCTTTAAAAGCGTGGGAGTATAAATTAAATAAATAAGGGGTCGTTATCTCATGGAATTTTATATAAAATTCATTACTAAAACCATCTGGTCTCGGCGTCTTACCATTTTTCAACGATTTTATTGTTTCACCTATTTCTTTGATTGTAATTTGAGCTCCAAGTTCCTCTTGTTCCAAAAGGTCCAGTTTTGGAAGATTACAATTATCTAAAAAAAATTTAATTTTACACTCTTCTATTTTAATTTTAGATGTGTATAAATTTTGGTAAAATTGAGCAAATCTATTATTAATATCTTTAGGTAGTATTAGTAATTCACCTTTCTCTGATTTAATTTTAGTTATAGTATTTTCCTTTTCTTGTTTTTTCAATTGGCGAGCTAAAAGCTTATGTGGTTTGTCACCAAACTCAAAATGTTCCTGTTTTGTAATTTGGAATAGTCTTATTACTCTTGCCGATAAAATTCGATTAAGTTCAAATTTCAGTAATATTATCTTATTGTGTTTATCTGTCGTGGAATCTTTAGCATTATCTAACTCTAACTGTCTAATTTCTTGTTCTAACAACATTTGTTCTGTCTTATTCTTTTTATTTTGAAAACTTTGATATGAAATTATAATTCCTCTAATAAATGCCTTAAAAGTTTCCCATAATAAAGAAGGCGAGGTACCTGGTGTATCATTTGTATCAAAAAAAAGTTTCATTTGTTGTTTTAAATATTGATAGCCTTGTAAGTCATTTAAAATATGTGTATTAAACCTCCAAAAAGATTTTTTACCCGGCATTCCCTCAAATTTTACTGAAAATGTCAACGGAGAGTGATCTGAGATACTACTAATGTTTTCTTAAGTGCTGTCGTTCACGTAACAATAGAGTACAAACGAGACAATGTGTTAATTCGCTTGGACGTGAAAACGCTATCTCAGAATTCTCACAACCAGCTCCCATGGATTTACAGGCTGCTGGTGAAGGTGTTGATGTCGATTGTTACGACTCCCGAATGCAAGTACTTCAGAGCCACGTAACACAAGTCAAAAAACCAGGTTCAGGTTCAAAAAACAGTTTTAATTATTCATTGGAACACAAAACTCAAACCTGATTTAAACAACCCAGTCAGGGATATGGATAAACCGACAAACAATTTAACAATGCTCCAGCCAGCCACGCCATGGGCCGTCGAACCGGAGATTCCAAAACCTGCCCAAAGAGATACAACCCTGAAACCAAAATACACGAAAACTCTAAGGTCAGCCCTTATCCGTCCCAATTCAATATCTGTTAACAAGGAATGGTGAAAATACACAAAGTTCTATGCCATGTGGTCAGGCTGCCTCGGCCCCCACCAACAGACTGCTCATCAGTCAGAGTCTACGACGAAGAAGAGAGAATCCTGGGAAGCTCTGGTATTTATACTTCAGATGAGTCACCCGTCACCTGACGCAGCTTGGCCAATCGGGTACAGGAGCCTTTAACCCCTCGATTCCAGACTCACAGCCACGAGGCCTGTACTTGGGATAGAAACAGAGAAAGGTAAGTACATAGCATTCACCAGGAGGGGGAAGCGCCTAACACCCCCACCCAAAGATACTGAATAAGTTTCTGAAAATGAACTAAAAAACACCACCAAATTTCAGCAACTATTCAGTAGCACAGACATCACTGGCGCGACAATGCATCAGCCAATACATCATCCTTGCCACGGATATGCCAGTCAAATGAGACAACCGCAAGGGAAGCGTCTCCAAAGCCTCAGAGTTACTCAGCTTTCCCTGCGTTACTGCCACAGACAACCGTGCCTCCCCCACATCACCACCCGTGTCAGGGGGCAGCACCACTGCAGCCTGGGGCTTAGAAGGACATAGCTCCGACCCATCAACCTCCACAGGCTCCTGCTCATGGTACTGTTTCATCATGTTAACATGACAGAGCTGAGTCTTACGCCTCCGATCAGGGGTACCAATAACGTAATCCCTCTCACCAACCTTCTTAACCACCTGATAGGGACCGCTATACCGAGCCTGCAGACTGGAACCAGGAATAGGCAACAACACCAGGACCTTGTCACCTGGAGAAAAATTCCTACTAGAAGCCTTCCTGTCGAACCAGTCCTTCATCCTAGACTGAGCAGAAGCAAGATTACCCATTGCCAGTTCGCATGCCCTCCTCAGTCTAGAGCGAAAAGTACAGACGTGGTCTAAAATACTACGTTTTGTATCCTCCTGCAGCCATTTCTCCTTCAGGACCCTCAACGGACCACGTACAGTATGCGCGAACACCAGGCCAGCAGGACTGAACCCTAAAGACTCCTGCACGACCTCACGCACCGCAAACATAACTAGATGAACTCCCTCATCCCAGTCTTTTTCAAACTCCAGGCTGTAAGTCCTCAACATAGATTTCAAAGTCTGGTGAAACCTCTCGAGAGCTCCCTGGCTCTCAGGATGATACGCACTGGAGTAACAATGCTTAATATCTAACAACTTCATTACCTGACCAAAAACCTTTGACATGAAGTTGGTACCTTGGTCACTCTGCACAACCTTGGGCAAACCGAACAACGAAAAAAACTTAGTGAGAGACTTAACAATTGCAGGGGCAGTAATTCTACGCAAAGGGACCACCTCCGGAAAGCGGGTAGTCGCACACATAATTGTTAATAAAAACTTGTTGCCCACCCTTGTCCGAGGTAGAGGGCCCACACAATCAACTAGAATCCGCTCAAACGGCTCACCGACCACGGGGATTGGATATAAAGGCGCAGGAACAATCGATTGGTTCGGCTTTCCTGCCACCTGGCAAATGTGACAACACCTGCAGTGCTGTTTCACGTCCTTTTTCAACCCTGGCCAAAAAAAATTCCGTAAGATGCGGTCATACGTCTTATTGACCCCCAAATGTCCACCCAGAGGACCATCATGAGCCAAACAGAGTATCTCGTCTCTATACCGACGAGGCATCACAATCTGATCAACCACGCTCCAATCATCATGCCCAGATATATCCAAGGGAGACCACTTTCGCATCAGTAAGCCATCCCTTAGAAAATACCCCTTTGCTGTGGAATCCATATCCCCCTCAGGCACTGCGCAGTCGCACAGATCAGATAAACCTGGATCACTCTTTTGCTCCTCAACCAGCCGGTCACGTGACAGTGACACCGGCACATTTCCAGACACAATCCCATCTTGAGATGGAGAAACACCCTTCACAACACAGGATCTATCATCCTGATCCCCAAAAATGCTCTCACTCAGGTCCACCACATCCTCAAACTTCGCCTGGCTCTTAGCCATAGCCCTCGTGACAGCACAAGCTGCGAAGACCTTTGGATGCTGCATAGCCAATCTATCAGGACTCTGCACCATCGGAACAGCCGTCACCTCAGGAGTGACTAAAACTCTACCTCCTGCCAAGTCATTCCCCAAAATCACAGAAACTCCCCCAACGGGAAAACACGGCCGTAACCCAACAGTTACCCGGCCTGAAACCAACTCGGACTCGAGACGCACGGTATGCAAAGGCACTACCATGTCATCCATCCCGAATCCTACCACTGGGACACTTGACCCAACCGATGATTCCCCAGAAAACGGCAGTACACCATCCAATATAAAGGACTGAGTAGCACCAGTATCACGCAAGATGGATACTGGAACTCTATCACCCCCATCCTCTAGAGAAACAAAACCATTCATGATGAACGCAGAATAATTCCTACACTCATCAGACTCAGGCACCTCAGGTACGACAGGTGCCTTCTGTGCACCCACCAAAGCCACAGGCTTTGCATTTTTCTGCTTCAGAACGGGACACGACTTTAACATGTGCCCTCTCCTTCTACAATAGTAGCACACAGGACCTTCATTAGTCCTTACATTTCCGTCAACCTTATCAGCTCGGACCTCCCCCTGTATCAACGTGCTGCCATTTGCAGGCACAGAAACAGCTTTGACACTGCCACCGGCGACACCACCACGATCAACCGGCCGTGCACCAAAACTATAGGATCGCCCAACAAAATCAGATTTATGAGTCAATACATACTCATCTGCCAACACCGCAGCCTTAGACACCTCATTCACCTTCTGCTCATTAAGGTAAGTAGTAACCCTCTCAGGGAGACAGTTCTTAAAGTCTTCCATAATCATCAAAGCCCGCAGTAGCTCAAAATCCTTCACTCCTTGAGAAGCGCACCACCTGTCAAAAAGTGCCTCCTTCTCCCTAGCAAACTCCACATAAGTCTGACTATCAAACTTCCTAAAGCGCCGGAACTTCTGCCGGTACGCCTCTGGAACTAATTCATAAGCCCTTACTACTGTAGACTTCACACACTCATAGTCCAGACTTCTTTCAACAGATAAAGACGAGTACACCTCCCGTGCTTTACCCACAAGGACACACTGCAATAGCAAGGTCCACACGTCCCTAGGCCACTTCAAGGACAAAGCCACCCGTTCAAACACTGTGAAATACTTGTCCACATCCTCCTCACGAAATGGGGGAACCAGGCGGATGTTCTTGCTCATATCAAACTCCCGTTCCCTAGAAGAAACCCGGGAATTATCTATTTCTTTTTCCCGCAGCTGAAATTCAGCCCTTTTGGTTTCCTCCTCAAGCTCAAGCCGTTTCATTTCAAGAACATGCATGAGCTCTTTCTCTTTTAACAAAGAGGCAATTCTCTGTGACTCCAGCTCCATCTCCTTCAGTTTAATGACGGCCTCCATGTTCTGAACTGGCTGAACAGAAGGTGGGGGACTGTCTGCACCACCAGGCAAAACTCCACCCTCCACCAACGCAGCCCACAACTCCGATTTAATGGAGTGTTTCTTTGAATGCTTGTCAATAGTCACGGCATAGTTCTCAGCCAGCAAAATCAAATGCTCTTTCGTACATCTATCAAACAACTCCCGACTAGGAGCCTCAACAAATTCTTTCACCTTAAATTCCATTTCTAATGTAGCACCAAACCACCAGCTAAAACTTGGGCTCTAATGCTACCACAAACAGGGAAGAAAAAATTCCCTCACAACACACAGACTTCCTCAGTCCAGAAGCCTACCAAAAAACCCCCCTAAAAACGTCTAGGGTCCTCAAAACTTAGGACGAGCCCCCATTTTGTTACGACTCCCGAATGCAAGTACTTCAGAGCCACGTAACACAAGTCAAAAAACCAGGTTCAGGTTCAAAAAACAGTTTTAATTATTCATTGGAACACAAAACTCAAACCTGATTTAAACAACCCAGTCAGGGATATGGATAAACCGACAAACAATTTAACAATGCTCCAGCCAGCCACGCCATGGGCCATCGAACCGGAGATTCCAAAACCTGCCCAAAGAGATACAACCCTGAAACCAAAATACACGAAAACTCTAAGGTCAGCCCTTATCCGTCCCAATTCAATATCTGTTAACAAGGAATGGTGAAAATACACAAAGTTCTATGCCATGTGGTCAGGCTTCCTCGGCCCACACCAACAGTCTGCTCATCAGTCAGAGTCTACGACGAAGAAGAGAGAATCCTGGGAAGCTCTGGTATTTATACTTCAGATGAGTCACCCGTCACCTGACGCAGCTTGGCCAATCGGGTACAGGAGCCTTTAACCCCTCGATTCCAGACTCACAGCCACGAGGCCTGTACTTGGGATAGAAACAGAGAAAGGTAAGTACATAGCATTCACCAGGAGGGGGAAGCGCCTAACATCGATGTACATGCTTTGTCTGATTTAGTGCATAAACAAATGGACCCTAAGGTCGCTTTGCTCATTAATGGCAAAACTCTTTATCTGAAAGTGGATTCGGGTACTCGCTGCAATGTAATTTGCCTGGCTGTGTTCCAAAAGCTAAGAAAAACAGAGACTGTTTCTCCAATGGCAGCATCCCTTGTTTCATTTGCTGAAAGTCGAATGCACCCTCACCCTCAGTCAAGTTGAGTTACGCTGCTGTCTTAACTCACGTGTGCACAATTTGGATTTCTATGTGGTACATGAAAATGTACCGTCTCTGCTGGATGCCAATGCATGTCTAGACATGGGTCTGATTACTTTCAGCCCTTCTGTCTGTCCTCTGACTCAAGACTGTGATTGCTCCCGTAACTGACCCCTCGGACTGGGTCTCCACATTGGTCGTGGCTACCACGAAGAACAAAGATGATACGGATTTGTATCTACCACAAGGACTTAAACACAGCAATTAAACGACCCCGCTATCCCATGCGCACTGTGGATGAGATTACAGCGCAGATGGCTGAGGCAACTGTATTCACGGTGCTAGATGCCAAGAGTTCATTCTGGCAGATTTCGCTGGAACATAACACCTCCAAGTTGACCACTTTCAGCACTCCGTTCGGGCATTATAAATTTCTTTGCATGCCCTTTGGAATAAGTTCTGCTAGTGAAGTATTTCAACAAGCTATGGAGCAATTGTTTGCAGGCTCCATCATAGTGGATGATATCCTCATTGCTGGAAGAACGGTCAAAGAACATAATGCCAATCTGACAAAGGTCTTGGATCGAGCCAAGGCCATCCATCTCAAGCTGAACCCTCAAAAATGCAAATTCAGAGTGAATTAGGTGAAATACATAGGCCATATATTTACCAAAGATGGCCTAAAAACTGATCCAGCGAAAACCAGTGCTATCAACGAGCTCCCAGCACCCACAGACGTGCTAAGTTTGCAGAGATTCCTTGACATGGTTAACTATTTGAGCAAATTCATTCCGGGCTTCAGTGAAATATCAGCCTCATTGCACCAGCTTACACACAAAGACACTGCTTGGACTTGGCACGAGCAACAACAGAAAGCGTTCGACACTCTTAAGCAGCAGATGTCTAGTGCTCCTACTCTGGCTTACTTTGATCCTAAACTACCGGTTAGACTGACTTGTGATGCCTCACAACATGGACTAGGCGCAGCTTGTCTTCATAATGATGGCAACGGCAATAGGCCTGTTGCCTATGCCTCGCGCACCATGACTGACACAGAACAACGCTATGCCCAAATTGAGAAAAAACTGTTGTTTTTGCCTGCAAGAAATCAACAATTTCATCTTTGCTCACACGGTCATGATTGAAACTGACCACCAACCTCTGTTCAGCATTGTCAACAAACCGATCCATGCCACTCCGGCGCGCCTACAGCGGATGTTGCTGCAACTTCAAAAATATGACATTGTTCTGATCCACAAACACGGTAAGGATATGCACCTGGCTGACACTCTCTCTCGTGCACCCCGGAAGACCTGCGAGAATCCGCCAGAAAACCTGCGAGAATCCACCCTCGCCGGATGATGGCTTTGTTGTAATGGCCGGATCTTTTATCCCCTCGTCCTTAATGGAGGACTTGATTGTCCACACAGCTGCTGACAGTATCCTACTGGCGGCTGGCCAGACAAATACTACAAGTTTGCCGTCCGTGATGAGCTAGTGCTGCAGGATGGCATTGTTTTAAAGGGACACAAGGCTGTAGTCCCTGCTTCGCTGCACAACCAGTATTTTAACGCAGTCCATGTAGGGCACCCAGGCGCTGAAGCTACTGTCCTACGGGCAAGAAGCATGTTTTACTGGCCTAGCATGGCCGATTACATCACTGAGAATGTGGCATCCTGTGCACTGTGCAACAGCTTGGCACCTCACCAACAAAAGCAACCACTTCTTTCACATCCAGTACCTGCACTCCCATGGTCTACAGTGGCAGCTGACATATTTGATTGGCATGGCAAGCAGTACCTGGTACTCGTCGATTCGTATTCAGGATGGTTTGACATTGATTTTCTTAGCAGTCTCACTTCCAGCAGAGTGATTTCAAAGTCATCTCACCATTTTTCAGTCCATGGATCTCCGGGCAGACTGCTAACTGACAATGGCAGTCAATTCACCAGCCAACACTTTAGGGAGTTTGCTAGACGCTGGAATGTTCTCACATTACCAGCAGCCCTGAATATCCACAGTTTAATGGACTGGCTGAGCGGGCTGTCAAGAGTGCCAAACAGCTCATGGAACGTTCACACAGAGCTAAATCCGATGTATTCCTGGATCTGCTCAACTTACGCAACATCTCCTGTGACCCCATTTTGGGTTCACCCGCTCAACATTTATTGTTGAGGCAGACCCGTGCCACGGTGCCTGTGGCAGATCAGACATTGATCCCTCAGGTGATTCCACCTGAGGAGGTTCAATCCAGGTTACAACAAAAGCGTAACATTCAAAAACAATGGTTTGACAAGACAAGTAGGCCACTGCCACCATTGATCAAGGGGCAGGTGGTCCGGTTACAGACTGACAAAGGCCATGACTGTATTGGTGTGATTTCTGGAACTGCATCTGAACCACGCTCGTATATTGTCAGATGGCGGCACCTACGGCGTAACAGACAACATATGCTGCCTGTGAACGAGCCAGTTCCTCCTCTGTATTATCCAGACTGTACAAGTGTACTTCCGTCTGTGTCTAGCAGCACTCCTTTGCCCCTACCAGCCCAACAACCTGCGTCTGCAACAGCTCCTCTGCCAGTGACGACTTCGCCTGTGCCACAGTCTCCTGCTTCGTCTCCAGGAATGCTGGTTCAGTCTCCTTCACCTGTGCAGCCACCTGCTCTGTCCCCAGGGAGAAAGAACGGAGATGGTCTCTATCGTACACGTGCTGGTCGTGTTTGCAAGCCGGTTGTGAAGTACTCGGGCTATGTTCGACTTGCCTCCAGTTTATTATCAATTACTATGCATGCCTTACTTAGTTAATGGGTTTGTACTGATGTTGATTCCTTAAGAGGGAGGATGTAGATCAGTGTCACTCATGTTATGAGTCATGCTTTGTAGTTACGCCCACTAGCTTTACAGTAACCCAACCTGCCTGGTTCCCGCATTATTAGAAAAACGTGCTAGCATTCAGTTGCCTCGGCTATGTCATTCATAAAGTCTTTGGACCTTTATCATGGTGTAAGGCTTCAGTTATTTGGACAGCCACAACACAACACAGATGCTGCCTGACCCGTTGAGTTACTCCAGCTTTTTATGTCCAAATGTCCATCTTCCAAATGTTAAATATTCTAAGGGTGGATAAATTTCTTCTCAGGTCTGCACCGAATGGCCAAGCCTTATTTTGAGACAGTGGTCTTCATTTTCAGACACTCCAGCCAGATAAGCACCATCTCTGCATCCAACCAGTCAGATCCACAAGAGTTTGCAATGGTTCAACAAGACTACATTTCATATTTCTAAACTTAAGGGAGTACACGTCTCATTTGCTAATCTCAGCTCTTATGACAAACCCAGAATAAGAATCAATTTGATGAGCCCTTACTTGCATACACTTAAATATCTTTCATGAGAAAGGAAGACCAGACATGTATACAATATTCCTGATATGGCCTCGCTAAGATACAATACAATTGGAACAAGGCATCGTTACTCTTTTTTTCAAATCCAATACTTATTCATATATGATGTGCCTTCCAGATTGTTTGCTGTCATTCAGTTCAACTGAAATTGAACATTCAGTTCAAATTTGTCTGTATATTATCTTTATACATGTTGTGTTAATGATCACCAGGTCCTTCTGACACCAACATCATTCAATATCTCACGATTTCAAAGATACTTTTCTCCCTATTTTTTTCTACCAAACTGGATGACCTCACGTGTCCAGATTATATTGTGCCAGCTGTGGTCTAGCCATTCACAACAGTTCCCTGCAGTCTACAGGTCCTTTTCAGCCGCTTCTATGGCATCCTCACAGTTCACTGTTATTTATTGTGCTTGGGCAGATTTCACCCCAGCAGTATGAACATTGACTTCTCTCTTCAAGTAACCCTTGTTTTCCCTCTCTCTCCATCCCTCCCCCTTCTGTTATCTGACCAGCCTTACTCTCAGACTACATTTTCTCTCTATTTGCTTTGAACAGAGATTTTTAAAAAGCAGCTAACTCCCAGCTAACAATGAGCTATTCTACATTTCTGTTAATCTGCATTCCCTTTGTCCTATTTTCACACCTTACGCGTACTAATCTATGTATCTCTCTCCTGTGACATCAGTCTGAAGAAGGGTCAACCACCCGAAATGTCACCCATTCCTTCTTCCCAGAGATGCTGCCTGTCCCGCTGAGTTACTCCAGCATTTTGTGTCTATCACTGTTGTCTAGTTCTGTATCATCCTCAAGATTAGATTATACTTGATTCCATCATCCAAATCACTGATACAGATTGTGAACTGTCAGGGGTTTATCACTGATCACTATTGCACCCACTAGTCACAGACAAACCAAGATGTCATTAATACCCTCAGTCCTCTATCCAATTCTCAGTCTACGACATTTATAAATCCAATACCAAGCATTCTAATTTTGTTCAGTGAAATCTTGTGTGGCACCTTATCAAAGGTGACGACAGATGGCACAATGGGCTAAGTGTTCGGCTGGCGACCGGAAGGTAGCCGGTTCGAATCCCGCTTGGAGTGCATATTGTCGATGTGTCCTTGGGCAAGACACTTCACCCACCTTTGCCTGTGTGTGAATGTGTGTGAGTGATTGGTGGTGGTCGGAGGGGCCGTAGGCGCAGATTGGCAGCCACGCTTCCGTCAGTCTGCCCCAGGGCAGCTGTGGCTACAGAAGTAGCTTGCCACCACCGAGTGTGACTGAGGAGTGAATGAATAATGCGATGTAAAGCGCCTTGAGTATTAGAAAGGCGCTATATAAATCCCATCCATTATTATTATTAAAGGTCTTCCACTGGTCCGAATGTGTCACCTCACTTGTTTCCCCTTATTTATTCTGGTACTTGCATCTTCAAAAACCCAAACAGAGCAAACAAACATAATTTCCATTCATAAATCTATGTTGGTTCTCCTCAATCATTTTCTTAGTGCATTGTTTCCAATTCTTTACTAATAGATTGCAACACCCTCCCTGTTGCTGATGTCAGGCTAATTGGTCTACATTGCCTGTGTTCTTTTTCCCTCCTATCATAAATGGAGGGATTGCATTTTCTCCTTTCCAATCTGTGGTGACTATTCTAGAATATATGAAAGTTCAGAAGATGATTAACAGTGTATTCACGATCTGCATTGTCCCCTGCTTAAAAACCCACAGATGCAGGTCATCAGCTTAGTCAAAGAGTCATACAGCATGGAAACAGGCCCTTCAGCCCAACTTGTACATACCGACCGAGTTGCCTCATTTACACTATTTCCACCTGCCTGCATTTGGGCCATATCACTCTATATCGTTCCTATCCATGTACCTGTCCAAATGCCTTTTAAATGTAATTTAAAATGTAATTTATTCACTTTAGTCCCATTAACACTAATAGAAATTCCTTTCAGCTTCTCATTCATTTTAGACATGCAATTCTCCATTATATCCAAATAGTTGCTCTACCTTCTACTGTGAAGATAGACCCATAATATGTGTTTAATATTTTTTTATAATTTTATTATTTCCGCCTCTATAAGTAAGGATTCCACATTAACTTTTGTTAATATATTTCTTATTATGTGTCCATAGTAGAATCTAACGATCCGATTTTACGTTTCTTGCCATCCCACTCTTTTATTCTACGTTCCCTCATCAACGCCTTGGGCTTGCTTTACAGAACTGTAAATCCTTTGAATATCAACCATTGCCACTGCACTAGGATGCTGCTAGTCCTTTTGTCGTTGCTTCTTTCAGTCAGCCAGCTCCCACTGCTTTCATTCATGGCAAGATATTGTTGTCTGGAGATGGGAGTTCTAGCCTAGATCTGGTTCATTGAACATAGAAAATAGGTGCAGGAGTAGGTTATTCGGCCCTTCGAGCCAGGACTGCCATTCAATATGATCATGGCTGATCATCCAAATTAGTACCCCGTTCCTGCTTTCGCCCTTGCTTCCGTTAGCCCCAAGAACTATATCTAACTCACTCTTGAAAAAATCCAGTGAATTGGCCTCCACTGCCTTCCCTGGCAGAGAATTTCACAGATTCACAACTCTCTGGGTGAAAAAGTGTTTCCTCTTCTCAGTCCTAAATGGTCTACCCCTTATTCTTAAACTGTTACCCCTGGTTCTGGACTCCCCCAACATCGGGAACATTTTTCTGCATCTAGCCTGTCCAATCCCCTGGTTCAGATCTTCCTCCAAGAGATCTGTTTTTTCTCTTCCATCCACGTCCAATTTGGTAATAAGAATAAAGGCGTAGATGATTTTCTAAGTGGAAAGAGAGTCCAGAAATCAGAGGTGCAAAGGGACTTGGGAGTGCTGGTGCAGGACTCCCAAAAAGATAATTTGCAAGTCAAATTGGTAGTAAAGAAGACAAATTCAATGCTCGCATTTATATCAAGAGGACTGGAATACAAAAACAGAGATGTAATCCTGAGGCTCTATAAGGCGCTGGTCAGGCTGCATTTGGAGTACTGTGAGCAAATCTGGGCCCCATATCTGAGAAAGGATGTGCTGGCTCTAGAGAGGATCCAGAGGAGGTTTCTAAGAATGATTCCAGGAATGAGTGGGTTAGCATTTGACGAACGTTTGACAGCACTGGGCCTCTACTCACTGGAGTTTAGAAGGTTGAAGGGGGACCTCATTGAAACTTACAGAATAATGAAAGGCATAGATAATGTGTATGTGGAAAGGATGTTTCCACTGGTGGGAGAGTCTAGGACCAGATGTCATAGCCTCATAATTAAAGGGCGGTCTTTTTGAAAGGAGGTGAGGGGGAACTTCTTTAGTCAGAGGGTAGTTAATCTGTGGAACTCATTGCCACAGAGAGCTGTGAGGGCCAAGTCAGTTGATATTTTTAAGGCAGAGATAGACAAATTCTTGATTAGAATGGGTGTCAAGGGTTATGGGGAGAAGGCAGGAAAATGGGATTAGGAGGCAGAATCAGCCATGATTGAATGGCAGAGTAGACTCGATGGGCTGAATGGCTTAATTCTACTCCTATAACTTGTGAACTTGTGAACTTACTCTCCAAACCTTCCCTGATTCTGCCACCATACACCTACATTAGGGGCAATTTACAGTGATCAATAAACCTACCAACCAGCCGTACACCATCGCGTTGTAAAGGGAAACGGAGCACCCAGGGAAATCCATGTCATCACAAGAAGAATGTGCAAGTTCCACACAAACAGCAGCAGAGATCAGTACCGAGATCAAATCTGAGTTGCTGGATCTATAAGGCGGCAACATTATGGTAAAACTGGAGACTTAATAACACCTTTGTGAATTTCATGATTCATACCAATCCTCAACACTGGGTTTGAGCTCAAATAAAGATGTAATTACTTTTATGTATCTCGTTTATCCATTGTGTGCTGTTGTGTGTATCTTTCATGATACACAACAAGGGGATACACTGTTTTATTGCAGGCTCAGCATTTAACAATCAATTTGCAGAAAGGCCAGACAAAAGGCACAAGGCTCTGGAGTAATTCAACACATCTGGCAGCACCCTTGGAGAACATGGATGGGTGACATTTTGGATCAGGCACAGCAGGAACCAAAGAAGGGGAGGTGTGCGAGAGGGTCAGGTGATGCCTGTCAGAGAGAGAAGGAGAACTTCTTCAAAGTAGGCAAACCTTGAGGAGATTTTGCAGTGGAGCAGTCAAAATGGCTAGGTTCTTCCAAAATAAGATGGACAACATTCCCCTCTCCAACATAGTTTAATTACAGTCCAGAGCAGTCATTCACTTCTAACACATGTAGTCATCCCTGGTCTATAGGACTGGTTATAGAAGTCACATTGGTGGTAAAAATTTGACAAAAATATTTCCATCCTCTGACTTGAGATGACTCTTGTAAGGATGAGGAGGGGCACTGTCCTCATGTTAAATACTGGGACAGCCCGCTCTGACAAGCTCATCAGTCACAAATGTGACTGGGGTGTAAGGAACAAACACCATGTCAGACCACTCTTTAAAAACGCTGTAGTCCATTTATGCCGATTTCTGACCAAAATAGTTCACCTGCAAACCAGTAGTTTCAATTGTATTGATTGAGCGTGGACTTTCCAGCTTGCCATTCCCAGTGTACATGAACCGGTTGCATTTGTTTAACACCTGAGAGCATCTCTTTACAAATGGCCCAGAGTATTTTATCGAACGCAAATGATAAATTATTTCTTTGCAGGCAATTCAATGAAGTCTAGTTTCATCTGCATTGTAAATCTGTTCAGGTTGCAAATCTTTGTTTACAATGAATGTTATCGATTTTTCTTGTTAGCAGCTGACTTGTCTGCACTTGTCAACTTGAATGAGGATCGCATGGAAACCATACCATTTTTCACTCAACCAAATAAAATGCTAAACCCTTTACCCATTCCCAAAGCAGCAAAGTAAAACTTGGTCTGTTTTGTTTGCCAAAATGACATGCTTTCATTTCTCAGTCGATTGAACAACAATTTGTCCAAATCCTCAAAAAACAGTCTTCCTTCATTTTTATTAAACACACTAGTTAAAGGCTAATTGCATAATGATCTAGTGCTGCCTTGTTCTTTTTTAACTTGTGAGTCACAAGGTCATAAGGTCATAAGTGATAGGAGTAGACTTAGGCCATTCAGCCCATCAAGTCTACTCCGCCATTCAATCATGGCTGATCTATCTCTCCCCCTAACCCCATTCTCCTGCCTTCTCCCCATAACCTCTGACACCTGTAGTAATCAAAAATCGATGTATCTCTGCCTTAAAAATATCTGACTTGGCCTCCACAGCCTTCTGTGGCAAAGAATTCCACATATTCACCACCCTCTGACTAAATAAATTTCTCCTCATCTCTTTCCTAAAATAACATCCTTTTATTTTGAGGCCATGACCTTTAGTCCTCGACTCTCCCACTAGTGGAAACATCCTCTCCAATTCCTCTCTATCCAAGCCTGCATTTACTCCTACAAAGCCTACAAAAGTCTGCATTTACTCCTATAATGTAGGATTCAGTGTTGCTATTCTCAAGAAGCTTTAAACTTTTAATCACTTCTTATGTATCCTCCTCGTTCTTTATCTGTAGTTAGTGAATACTGGGGCAACGCGGTGAGCAGCAGTAATAATAATGGATGGGATTTATATAGCGTCTTTCTAATACTCAAGGCGCTTTACATCGCATTATTCATTCACTCCTCAGTCGCAATCGGTGGTGGTAAGCTACTTCTGTAGCCACAGCTGCCCTGGGGCAGACTGATGGAAGCGTGGCTGCCAATCTGCGCCTACGGCCCCTCCGACCACCACCAATCACTCACACACATTCACACACATTCACACACAGGCAAAGGTGGGTGAAGTGTCTTGCCCAAGGACACAACGACAGTATGCACTCCAAGTGGGATTCGAACCGGCTACCTTCTGGTTGCCAGCCGAACACTTAGCCCATTGTGCCATCTGTCGTTGTTGCCTTCAATTGCTTACAGCGCCAGAGACCTGGGTTCGATCCCGACTACGGGTGCTGTCCGTACCGAGTTTGTACGTTCTCCCCGTGACCCCATGGTTTGTAGGTTAATTGGCTTGGTATGAATGTAAAAGTGTCCTTTGTGTGTGTAGGATAGTGTTAGTGTGCGGGGATCGCTGGTTGGTGCGGACACGGTGGGCCGAAGGGCCTGTTTCCGTACAGTATCTCTAAACTAAATATCATAATTTCCATAAATATCATAGTTAATGTGTTCTAACTGTAGCTCTATAACTGTACTCTAAATGTAAGGATATGCAAACCAACTTCAGTGTCCTCTTCCAGGCCAACCTTTCCAGTGTGGAGGCCATGATTTATGATAATTGGACAAGTCATATCATTCACAGGTCCAATACTAGACTCTCAAAACAGATATTCCATTCCAAACTCCCTCACCGGAAAATATTACCAACCTTAGAGAGGAAAAAAAACCTCCTTGGAAAAAGAGAGTGAAAGTCAAGGTGGCTTTATACACAGTGTACTCTGCACTATCACTATAATTTATACATACACGTTCTGTAGTAGTGTATTACAGCAGAGAGACAGGCTATTCCGGCATTTAACAGTTGGGAATTGAGGCAAATGGAGCCAAAACATGTCCACCCTCAAAAGTATCTAAACATAGTCATAGAGTCATACAGTGTGGAAACAGGCCCTTTAGCTCAAACTTGCACACACCAGCCAACATATCCTATCTACACTAGTCCCACCGATCTGTGTTTGGCCCATATCCCTCTAAACCTGTCCTATCCATGTACCTGTCTAATTGTTTCTTAAACATTGCAATAGTCACATCCCTGGAATGTATTATTTAGCATTTTTAAATCCAAAAACAATCCTTGAGAATTCTGCGGAGATAATGCAGTGTTCCACAACACTGAAGTGGGCTTAAAGAATGGGTCGACTGGGCTTATATTCACTGGAATTTAGAAGGGTGAGAGGGGATCTTATAGAAACATGTAACATTCTTAAAGGATTGGACAGGCTAGATGCAGGAAAAATGTTCCCGAGTTGGGGGAGTCCAGAACCAGGGGTCACAGTTTAAGAATAAGGGGGAGGCCATTTAGGACCGAGATGAAGGAAAACGTTTTCACCCAGAGAGTTGTGGATCTG
Source organism: Amblyraja radiata (assembly GCF_010909765.2). NCBI lineage: Eukaryota > Metazoa > Chordata > Chondrichthyes > Rajiformes > Rajidae > Amblyraja > Amblyraja radiata. The sequence continues at coordinate 18,084,427 of NC_045963.1, forward strand.
TGGAATTCTCTGCGACATAAGGCAGTGGCGAACAATTCACTGGAGTTAGATATAGCTCTTAGGGCTAACTGAATCAAGGGATATGGGGAGAAAGCAGGAACCGGGTACTGATTTTGGATGATCAGCTATGATCATATTGAATGGCGGTGCTGGCTCGAAGGACTGAAGGACCTAAACCTGCACCAATTTTCCATGTTTCTATGTTTATTGGGCTAGCCACTGGATTTTCTGAATTTGTGTACAACCTTGCTCCAAAAACTAAACATTGTCTCCATTGTACCTTTGTCATCTTGAGAAACTCTTTGCTCCCTGGACTGACTCAGTCACACACTCATCTGTGAAGACATTGGAGAAAAAATTCCCATTATTGGACTTTTGCTTTGGTATACGCTGCTGTTTCATTAATCTTTAATAATTCTATAGTAAAATATAGACAACAGCAGTCTTATAATTGACATAAAAGACAGCAAGAGAATCAAGAGGCGGTAAACAAAATGTCTAGTTGAGCCTGCAAGAATTTGGTACAATTTTGGCATGTGCGCAGTTAATAATGTTCTATATCAAGTATAAATCTACATGTAGGAAATACATGTAGGAAAATACATGTGATTTATTTCACCATTTGGCAGCCTTTTGAAGTCTCAAAAAAGAGATGCCTCAGATTGGAATATCCAGTTTTTTTGTGGCCTTGCCTCAAAATAATAAAACAAAATATAGAAGTCCTTCACGCTCTCTGCAACTGAAATGTAACTGTAGAACGTAACATTTTGGGTCCAGAAATGGCTTCAGATTACAAATCTTGTACTATTATGGACACTGCAGAGCCTTAAAATATATTTTTTAATCACGTTAATCCAAAACATGGTAATCCAAGAGTGTTTAGCATAGAAAGCTTGTTGGTGTGCATGGTTACAACAATTTAATTGGCCTATGGCAAGTCTTTCAGCGGCACGGTGGCGCAGTGGTCGTGTTGCTACCTTACAGCGCTTGCAGCGCCAGAGACCCGGGTCCGATCCCGACTACGGCTGCTGTACGGAGTTTATACGTTTTCCCCATGGGATTTCCCCACGGGATTTCTCCGAGATCTTCGGTTTCCTCCCACACTCCAAAAACGTACAGGTATGTAGGTAAATTGACGGTAAATGTAAATTGTCCCTAGTGTGTGTAAGATAGTGTTAATATGTGGGGTTTGCTGATCGGCATGTAGCCTGTCCAATCCCTTGGTTCAGGTCTTCCTCCAATAGATCTGTCTTTTCTCTTCCATCCACATCAAAAAATACTCCTCAGGAGAAACCAAATAGAGAATGGCATCCAGAGCCTAAATACTCAGGGTATTACAAAAGGGTGACTGTGGCATGTTTTTGTCATGATTGGATGATGTGAGCAGGTCTTATATCGATGAATCGTAGCCAAGCACACATCACACAGGTTAACAGAAAGAAGTCTAATTTCTGACTTTCTTTCCATGACATAGAAGGCAGGCATTCAGCACATTGAATCTATGTCACCTCTTAGAGGAATTCCATGAATCCCATTCATACAATCATAGAAATTGACCCTAACAACTCACCTCTTCCATACCTATCATGCTTTCGCTGTCTGCCTGTGCTAATCCTTCTTTATATTCCAGTGACTGGAGTTCTGCAAGGGTCGGTGCTGGGGCTGCTTCTCTTCACGTTTATATTCATGATTTAGATAAGGGGATTGAAGGCGTTTTTGGCCAAGTTTGCTGATGATGTTAATATAGGTGGAGGAACAGGCAGAGTAGAGGAAGCAAGGACTCTGCAGGAGGACTTGGACAGGTTAGGAGAGTGGGCAGAGAAGTGGCAGATGAAATTATGTATAGCAAAGTACGGAGTCATGCATTTTGGTAATAAGAATAAAGGCGTAGATTATTTTCTAAATGGAGAGAGAATCCAGAAATCAGAGGTGCAAAGGGACTTGGCTGGTGCAGGACTCCCAAAAAGTTAATTTGCAAATCGAATCGGTAATAAAGAGGCAAATTCAATGCTAATATTTAAACATTTATATCAAGAGGACTGGAATATAAAAATAGAGAAGTAATGCCGGGGCTCTATAAGAGGCTGGTCAGGTTGCATTTGGAATACTCTGAGCAAATTTAGGCCCCATATCTGAGGAAGGATGTGCTGGCTCTGGAGAGGGTCCAGAGGAGGTTTACAAGAATGATTCCAGGAATAAGTGGGTTAGCATATGATAAGTCTTTGACAGCACTTGGCCTCTACTCGCTGGAGTTTAGAAGATTGCAGGGGGACCTCATTCAATTCATTCATTCATTCATTCATTCATCATCGTTGAAACATTAGCAACGCAGTGGTGCTGGTTTCCAAAGGGAACAGTGACGGACGCACCACACATCTCTGTCCTCCAGTTCCTGTGGGCTTCCGCCGCTGGAAGTATAGGATTTTGGTGTGTGTGCTTTATCATAATTCCTTACAATGCTATGTACGACAGTGGTCGCAACTTCTACTGAAGTGTGGATGGCTGTTGGCTCGCTAGAAGCTCATCCGCCATTTGACATGTCTTTTATTTGGTCCTGCTGGAGGTCCACAGCCCCCTCTTCACCTGGCAAACCAGGTGGGGGAGACGATTTAGTCACCGACTATCCGACCATGGAGCAGGTAGCACGGGATTGCATGGTACCCGTGGCGGGGGAACTCCCCACCAACCTGACCTCATTGAAACTTACAGAATAATGAAAGACATAAATAGAGTAGACGTGGAATGGATGTTTCCACTGGTGGGAGAGTCTAGGACCAGAGGACATAGCCTCAGAATTAAAGGGTGCTCTTTCAGAAAGGAGGTGAGGAGGAACTTCTTTAGTTGGAAGGTAGTTAATCTGTGGAACTCATTGCCACAGAGAGCTGTGGAGGCCAATTCAGTGGATATTTTTAAGGCTTTGATAGACAAATTCTTGATTAGAATGGTTGTCAAGAGTCAAGGGGAAAAGGCATGAAAATGGGATTAGGAGGCAGAGATCAGCCATGATTGCATGGCAGAGTAGACTCGATGGGCCGAATGACCTAATTCTATTCCTATAACTTGTGAACTTGTGAACTTCCTCTCCAAACTTTCCCTGATTCTGCCTCCATACACCTACATCAGGGGTAATTTGCAGTGATCAATAAACCTAGCAACCAGCAGTATACCATAGCGATGTAAAGGGAAATGGAGCACCCAGGGAAACCCATGTAGTCACAAGAAAAATGTGCAAATTCCACACAGACTGACAGAAAAGAACCAGAAAAGCCAGTTGTGCAGGAAGGAACCGCAGATTCTGGTTTATACCGAAGATAGACACAAAGTGCTGGAGCAACTCAGGGGGTCAGGCACCATCTCTGGAAAACAGAAATGTGTGACGTTTCAGGTCGGAACAATCCTGAGAAGGGTCCCGATTCAAAACATCACCTGTACCTTTTTTCTAGAGAACATGCCTGACCCGTTAAGTTGGTCCTTGCATTTTGTGTCTATCTTTAGAAAAGCCAGTTATCATTCCTAAGCAGGACGCCCAGAAAATTATTTACTTGCTTTTCAGAATAATTTCATATTGTGTGATGCTCTTTATGTTTTTTTCTCAATGAAGTGATAAAGTCCTGCGTATGATAATTCTCTCTTCTTTCGTCTGTTTTAGTTCTGTCTCTCCCCTGTAAACACTCTCACCTGGTAGACTGGCCAAAACTACCCACTGTGTGAACCTACTAAAGTGCCCATTTCATCAACTTCCCTTCCAAGAAAAGCCACAATGAATGGGGAAACCAGAGCCCTTGTTGAACAGGAAGAACAGTTTTGCTTTCTTCATGAAAACCAGCGTGAGTAAAATTCATACTAATTATAATCTAAAATTTTAAAAGGTAAATGTTCCAATTTTGATTGAAACAAGATGATCTGGTTCACAGTCACACTGTCAGCATGCAAGCCAAGTTTGGTGATCATCATTATCATCATCATCATCATCATCATCATCTTCGTTGAAAACTTAAATGGGCACGGTACCTTACAATGCTATGTACGACAGTGATCACAACTTCTATTGAAGTGTGGATGACTCCGTTGGCTCGCTAGGAGCTCATCTGCCCTTTGACAGGTCTTGTTTTTTGTCCTGCTGGGGGTCCACAGCCCCCTCGTCACCTGGCAAACCAGGTGGGGGAGACGGTTTAGTAGCGGGGAATTCAATGTTGATGCCATAAGGGCGCAAGGACCCCAGACGGAATATGAGGTGCTGTTCCTCCAATTTCCGCTGTTGCTCACTCTGGCAATGGAGGAGACCCAGGACAGAGAGGTCGGATTGGGAATGGGAGGGGGAGTTGAAGTGCTGAGCCCGCCCTCGGGCTCCTCCTCCTCCCTTTTTCCTTCCTTCTTTCCCCACCCCCCATCAGTCTGAAGAAGGGTTTCGGCCCGAAACGTCGCCTATTTCCTTCGCTCCATAGATGCTGCTGCACCCGCTGAGTTCCTCCAGCAATTTTGTGTACCTTAGTCGCCGACTATCCGACCATGGAGCAGGTAGCACGGGATTACATGGTACCCGTGGTGGGGGGGGGGTAACTCCTCCCAACCTGACCATAAGGCAGTGGTAAAATTGTTGGAATGGTATCCTAGAAGTCCAGTAACCGAGAAGCCAACAGGAACCTGAATTCAAATCTACATCCGGCTGGATAATTTCAAATCAGTTAATATTCTAGATTTTGTTTTTGGGAATGAAATCCATCTGATACTATAATATCCGTCAGGGAACAAAATCATCCCTATTCGCTCTTCTACCTTCTGGGGAAAGATACAGCAGTTTAGAAAGTCTGGGTGTCCACACCTAACAGCTTCTTCCCCACTGCTATCAGACTTCTAAAATCAATCACCTCTTTCAAAACCACTTCCCGGAGGTGCTGCCACATACTCTTAATTCCACCTCATCCTGTCATTCTGCTAATGTACTTTAATATTCTATTGCATCAATTGGTTTTGCACTACAATCTTGCCACCACCCTGCTGTTTTACACTTGCTGTTGTACTTATCATTAATGCATGTATACTGTTTACTCTGTGAGCTTCATGTGAACAAGGAATTTATTTGCACCACAAAGGTGTGCATGATAATAAACTAATCTGTAAAATGTATCTGCCAACTACTTTTCCATGACTGTCCCTCTGCTTGAATACTGTAGTATAATTCAACACCAGATTAATGAATACATATTTTAAATTCTCACCTGCTTGGCAGCTCTAGAATATATAGTATGACTCAGAATTCACAACATTAACCATACATAAGTCTGAAGAAGGGTCTCGACCTAAAATGCCTATCCATGTTTTTCAGAGATGCTACCTGACCTGCTGAGTTACTCCAGCACTATGAGTACTTTTTATGTAGTTAACAGCATCAGCAGTTCTTCGCTTCTACAAAGCAACTTAAGTGTACACTTACTGACCACATTATTTCACCCTGTTACAGACATTCCCGCTGCTCCACCCACTGTGTTCTCCCCATGTTCCCTGCCTCTCAGGCTAACTTCTCTTTTTTTCATTTCTTCATCCTGAAACTGTAACTGTTTCTATTTCCAAAGATACTGCTTGATTTGCTGAATTTTCCCAGCATTTTATATTTTGATTTCAAATTCCAGGCATCTGTAGGGTTTTTTTAAATTGTCATATTGCTATGCAGTTACTTGAATGTACAATAGACAATAGGTGCAGGAGTAGGCCATTCGGCCCTTCAAGCCAGCACCGCCATTCAATGTGATCATGGCGGATCATCCCCAATCAGTACCCCGTTCCTGCCTACTCCCCTTGTGCCCCGACGCCTCTATCTTTAAGAGCCCCATCTAGCTCTCTCTTGAAAGTATCCAGAGAACCAGCCTCCACCACCCTCCTAGGCAGAGAATTCCACAGACTCACAACTCTCTGTGTGAAAAAGTGTTTCCTCATCTCTGTTCTAAATGGCTTAACCCTTATTCTTAAACTGAGGCCCCTGGTTCTGGACTCCCCCAACATCGGGAACATGTTTCCTGCCTCTAGGTGGCCAAGCCCATTATAATCTTACTAGACTAAGTGGGACCCGTTGGGTCCCATGTTCACACAGGGGGGCTGGTCCCACAAGCAGGGTGCAAGGCCACCAAATTCAAGTGCAGTTTTGTACTACTTCAAGCCGGGTGCAAGGCCACCAAATTCAAATGCAGTTTCATACCATTTCATGCAGTGTGCAAGGCCACCAAATTCAAATGTATTCATACCGTTTCATGCAGGGTGCAAGGCCACCACATTCAAATGCAGTTTCATACCATTTCAAGCCGGGTGAAGCCACCACAAAACCACCATAAACCCACACAAAACACCACACTCACAGTTCAGTGTGTTCAGTTGATTCACAGCTCAGACAGTTGTGACCTCTCCCTCCCCCATTTTGCAGAGACTGAACCACACCCACACTTCCAGGTTTTATAATCCCTCCCCCCTCCCCCTCCCACTGGAAGGGGCATGGCCTTCATGGCGTGATTGACAGGAGAGAGATTCTCAATTTTTTTTAGACAATAGACAATAGACAATAGATGCAGGAGTAGGCCATTCGGCCCTTCGAGCCAGCACCGCCATTCAATGTGATCATGGTTGATCATCCCCAATCAGTACCCCGGTCTTGCCTTCTCCCCATATCCCTGACTCCGCTATTTTTAAGAGCCCCATCTAGCTCTCTCTTAAAAGCATCCAGAGAACCTGCCTCCACCACCCTATGAGGCAGAGAATTCCACAGACTCACCACTCTCTGTGAGAAAAAAGTGTTTCCTCGTCTCCATTCTAAATGGCTTACTCCTTATTCTTAAACTCTGGCCCCTGGTTCCTTCACCCCCAACATCGGGAACATCCTGCCTCTAGCGTGTCCAAAACCTTAACAATCTTATATGTTTCAATGAGATACCCTCTCATCCTTCTAAACTCCAGAGTATACAAGCCCAGCTGCTCCATTCTCTCAGCATATGACAGTCCCGCCATCCCGGGAATTAACCTTGTAAACCTACGCTGCACTCCCTCAATAGCAAGAATGTCCTTCCTCAAATTAGGGGACCAAAACTGCACACAATACCCCAGGTGTGGTAAACTAGGGCCCTGTACAACTGCAGAAGGACCTCTTTGCTCCTATACTTAACTCCTCTTGTTATGAAGGCCAACATGCCATTCGCTTTCTTCATTGCCTGCTGTACCTGCATGCTTACTTTCATTGACTGGTGAACAAGGACCTCCAGATCCCGTTGTACTTCCCCTTTTCCCAACTTGACACCATTTAGATAATAATCTGCCTTCCTGTTTTTGCCACCAAAGTGGATAACCTCACATTTATCCACATTAAACTGCACCTGCCATCCATCTGCCTACTCAACCAACCTGTCCAAGTCACCCTACATTCTCATAGCATCCTCCTCACAGTTCACACTGCCACCCAGCTTTGTGTCATCTGCAAATTTGATAATGTTACTTTGAATCCCTTCATCTAAATCATTGATGAATATTGTAAATATCTGCGGTCCCAGCACCGAGCCTTGCGGTATCCCACTAGTTACTGCCTGCCATTCTGAAAGGGTTCCGTTAATCCTTACTCTTTGTTTCCTGTCTGCCAACCAATTTTCTATCCATGTCAACACTCTACCCCCAATACCATTTGCCCTAAATTTGCCCACTAATCTCCTATGTGGGACCTTATCAAACGCTTTCTGAAAGTCCAGGTACACTACATCCACTGGCTCTCCCTTGGCCATTTTCCTAGTTACATCCTCAAAAAATTCCAGAAGATTAGTCAAGCATGATTTCCCCTTCGTAAATCCATGCTGACTCGGACCGATCCTGTTACTGCTATCCAAATGTGCCGCTATTTCATCTTTTATAATTAACTCCAGCATCTTCCCCACCACCGATGTCAGGCTAACTGGTCTATAATTCCCTGTTTTCTCTCTCCCGCCTTTCTTAAAAAGTGGGATAACATTAGCTACCCACCAATCCACAGGAACTGATCCTGAATCTATAGAACATTGGAAAATTATCACCAATGCATCCACGATTTCTAGAGTTACTTCCTTAAATACCCTGGGATGCAGAACATCAGGCCCTGGGGATTTCTCAGCCTTCAGTCCCATCAGTCTACCCAACACCATTTCCTGCCTATTGTGGATTTCCTTCAGTTCCTCCATCACCCCAGATCATCTGGCCACTAGTACATCAGGAAGGTTGTTTGTGTCCTCCTTAGTGAAGACGGATCCAAAGTACCTGTTCAACTCATCTGCCATTTCCTTGTTCCCCATAATAAATTCACATTTTTCAGTCTTCAAGGGTCCAACTTTGGTCTTAACTAATTTCTTCCTCTTCACATACCTAAAGAAGATTTTACTCTCCTCCTTTATATTCTTAGCTAGCTTACCTTCGTACCTCATCTCTTCTCCCCGTATTGCCTTTTTAGTTATCTTTAGTTGCTCTTTAATCCTCTTGCTTCCCGCTCATCTTTGCTACATTGTACTTCTCTTTTATTTTTATACTGTCCCTGACGTCCCTTGTCAGCCACGGTCGCCCTTTACTCTCCTTGGAATCTTTCTTCCTCTTTGGAATGAACTGATCCTGCACCTTCTGTATTATTCCTAGAAATACCTGCCATTGTTGTTCCACTGTCATCCTTGCTAGGGTATCTTTCCAGTCAACTTTGGCCAGCTCCTCCCTCAAGGCTCCATAGTCCCTTTATTCAACAGTAAAGGGCCTGTCCCATGAGCATGTGACTCCATGCGGCAAGTGCGACCTAACGTGGTCGCTTGAGCCGTACGACCTCGCGGGGCCGGTCCCACTTCGATCGCCGGAGCCGTATGGAGTTGTGCGGAGCTGGTCCCGACATCGCGCAGGGCTCCGAAAAACTGACCGTGTTCATAAATTCTGCGCGGCAACGGCCTGACGGCCCGCAGCCGCCTCGACGGCGTACGCACCGCCTCGACACCTTACGTCACGCGCGAACTTCCCGAACTGCGCTCGAACTTCATGTCACTCACTCGACCTCCGCGCGGGCACCGCTTCTGGTTTGGTCGCGCTTGCCGCATGCAGTCGCATGCTCGTGGGACAGGCCCTTTAGGTCGCGCTTGCCACATGGAGTCGCATGCTCGTGGGACAGGCCCTTAACACTGACACCTCCGATTTACCCTTCTCCCTCCCCAATTGTAGATTAAAACTGACCATATTATGGTCACTGTCTCCTAAATGGCTCCTTAACCTCAAGTTCCTTTATCAAATCCGGTTCATGACACATAGACGTTCGGATATTGTGGGCCTCCTCAAATGTATCTTGCTTTAGAAAACCATGCTTTATACTTCTATTAGACTGTTATGGAATTGTGTATTCTTGCACCCCTTTTTGACTTTATTCTTGTTACATATTTCTATCCCTTATCCCAAACATTATCCATTTTTAGTCCAATGGCTAAGCGAACATTTGTTGGGAAGATGACTGAACCAAATATACTTATGAGACAATGCGAAGCCAAAGGAAAAAATATAGGTGAAAGGGGACAGAGGAAGGCAAGAGGGAGAAATGGGTGCATATCCAGGTGGGGTACTGGGAAGAATGGGGGAAACAGGGGGATGTTATTTGTAGGCTCATTACCTAACATTGGTGAATCCTCTGGCTTCACATTTCAAGCATCTTTGCTACTTATCTCCTTATCTCACTACTTTTGTCATTTTACCTCAAGCCTTTGTCCAACCATCTGCCAATCAAAACCCCCCTCACCTGTCTCTTGTCCAGCAATGCCTTACCTCCACCACTCTTTCTCCCCCTACCACAGTCAGTCTGAAGAAATGTCTTCATGTTTTAAGTGTTTAGTTTAATTTTGAGCTACAACATGGAAACATGCCCTTCAGCCCACCAAGTCCACACCAACCATCGATATCCCGTTCACACCAGTTCTATGTTATCCCACTATCGCATCCGCTTCCTACACACTAGGGACAATTTTACAGAGGCCAATTAACCTGCAAACCTGCAAGTCTTTGGGAAGTGGGAGGAAACCGGAGCACCCAGAGCACCCGGAGAGAGAACGTGCCAACTCCACACAGTTAGCACCTGAGGTCAGGATCGAAGTTGGGTCTCTGGTGCTGTGAGGCAGCAGCTCTACCAGCTGCACCACTCTGCTGCCCTCCCCTTAACAATGTGTCAGCACATTTTGCACAGAAAGTCAGATATCTGTGCTCTAATGCAATCTGCATCCATAACATTTTCATCATCCTCCCATGGCATTGCTCTTGATAAAATGCTGACTTTTAAGGGTGTTATCGAACATACAGATGTAACCCTTAAGGCTGAAAGGTGTAATTCCTCTGCTTTCTTGTAGAGTTCACATGGAGGCCAGCTAGCAGATAAGAACTGAGGCTTTGTTTGATTGGCAGGGCAATGAAGACGTGAGATGCATTGTAAAGCAATGTATTCCTGGAGAGAAGCAACTGATACATTTTTGCTTTGCAGGAATAACAGAGTGATCCTGATCAACACAAAAAGAAATACATGCAAATTTAATCACAATAATATTTGTAGAAGTACAGCTTAGTAGTCCTGCATGCACAATGAGTTGGAACGTGCAACGTTTATAATATGATATAATTTACCAGGCTCTGTAAAACTATTGCGGAATTGAAGCCAAGGTTCGTGCTAACAGTAATCAGTGAGACAGTGAGATGTGTGGAATGAATAACTTCATACGTAAGTAAAATGTAGACCTTCATCAAAAAGAGTTTCAGGATAGTCTGATGGGACGCAATGAGCATTTGTTTTTATGTACAGGATAGCGGTATGATCAAGGGCGCCTGGAACAGGTCTTTGCATACGTTTTACATGAAGTTCTGTTTCAAGAATATGAATCTTTTCCCTTATGTATTATAGATCTTTAGAATTCAACACCAACATTAAAATGAAACTTCAGACTCTGAGCTGTCCCACCAATTATGCTACCATAAGAAATTGTTCACAAAGTTATGTCAATGGCTTATTTTAATTCAAGCTTCCTTAATGAAGATATTTGAATAAGTAAGATTGAATATCCTCAAGCAAATAATGCAGAATAAAAACAATTAGGCGTTATTGTAAAATGGTACAAATGCTATTGCAAGACTGTTGGAATTAAGGCAATAATTTTGATTATGCTAAATCTATTTTTTTAAATAAATTCTTCTTCTTCCTCTGGGATATGATTCCATAAATATATACAATCCCTGATGCCTCACACACATAAGTATAGTTGAGATAGTGTGCTGGAAATTCATCTTGTTTCTCACATCAATTAAGTTAAATATTTGACAGAACCTTTCATGGATAATTTGAGCAATACCGTCCTATTCCCAGAATAAGATTTTACCTGATTGTGTTCAGTGATAAATGATACACTCAGGAATAGCCCACAGTCAGTCATATGCTTCTCATTTCACTTTTCCAAAACGGGTCACTCATCGGTGATTACTCCGGCTGATTCATCAAGCGACCATATACCAGTTTTGTAATGTAACAACGATTGGTTTGTGTGGCTCAGTGTCAGACCAAGATCTTTTCATTACAACAGCCTATATGAATGCACTTAAAATGCGCTTGGACAGCTTACAACCCAACGGTATGAATATTAATTTCTCCAACTTCAAGCAACCCTCTCTGTCCCTCTCTCTCTGTCCCTCTCTCTCCGTCCCTCACCCATCCTAGTTCTTCGACTAGTTCCACAGTCCTCCCGATTAAATTTACTGATTTTATGCCTCACTATCACTTCCCCTCAGCTAACTATGTACCAATCTACATTGTCCTTGATCATCATCACTTTTGATTTGTGTTTTCACACCTCACCCTTCCATATCTCCATGTCACCCTCTCCCCTGACTCCCAGTCTGAAGAAGGGTCTCGACCCGAAACGTCACCCATTCTTCGCTCCAGAGATGCTGCCTGTCCCGTTGAGTTACTCCACTATTTTGTGTCTATCTTCGGTGTAAACCAGCAACTGCAGCTCCTTCTTACACACTGATAAATGCCCAGTCTGGATCATCCTGTCATCTTCCTTCCCATTCCAGTTGCACATTGCAATAATTGTCTACCATCATTATTCAGAAAATACATAACATCAATGGATGTAATTTGATTATTTTAAGCATGAAAAGCAACATGGAATTCTTGGTTAAGATTTTGTGTTTTATTTTTTCATATTATATTATTATACGTTTCTATATGACTTAGGAAGCGATTCAGACCATCAAACCTCTGCTAGCTCTCAGAGCAAACCCATCAATCCCACACCCCAATGTATTTACCTTTGACTGTTCTTTTGTAAATACAAATACATTTAAAGTAATGCATTAGAAGGAACTGCAGATGCTGGTTTACACCGAAGATAGACACAAAATGTTGGAGTAACTCAGCGGGTCAGGCAACAGCTCTAGCGAAAAGGAACAGGTGACATTTCCTGTCGAGACTCTTCATCAGCCCATCAGTCTGATGAAGGGTCTCAACCTGAAACGTCACCTATTCCTTTTCTCCAGAGATGCTGCCTGATCCGCTGAGTTACTCCAACATTTTCTGTTATACATTTAAAATAAGCCTGTGAATATACCTATTTCACACTCAGAAAACTTTAGCACCCAATTGAAGTGCTACATAATGAATGTTTTTAATATCAACTTGTATAGCTCCCAGTATTAACTCCCGATATTTTATAACAAGCACACTTTACATAGGCTAATTTACACATACATTATGTAAAAACAAAGAACTGCAGATGCTGGTATACACAAAATAACACAAAGTGCCGGAGTAGACCCACTGAGTTACTCCACCACTTTGTGTCCTTCTACACATACATTGTTGTGCTTATCGTTGCATCCAGTGCAGTGAACTCTATCTGAATTAAGGATCAGGAAGGATTTAACAATGAAATAGAAGCAGTGTGGGGGGGGGGGGGGATTTTAACTAGACCCACCTGTACCGGAGAAAATAAATAGGTGATGTTTCGAATAAGGGTCTTGACCTGAAACTTCACCTATTCCTTTTCTCCAGAGATGCTGTCTGACCCACTGTGTTACTCTAGCTTTTTTTTAAATCTATGTTCTGTTTAAACCAGCATCTGCAGTTCCCTCCTACACCACCTGTACCAGAGATAGACATAAAGTGCTGGAGTAACTCAGCGCACCAGGCAGCATCCCTGGAGAAAAAGAATAGGTAACATTTCGGGGCGGATCAAGCTTTGAAGTGTTGCTAGGTACAAATTCTGTCGGGCAAATATTGTAACAGAGAGCACATTATAACAAAGCACTGTAAGCCTCAGTAACAATTGGCTATAAGATTAGCTTTTGACACCAAATGTAGCATTTGTTAGGATCCAATCCATGACACTGGGGTGACTTGATTTTGGATGCGGGAAGGATGTGGGAGGCAGAGAAAGGATTGAATATATGCAGGTTCACATATCTTCTATATGCCCTACGGAATGGTGCCTTCTGCTGGAGAGAAAACAAAGTAATCTTGGTCTCAGAACCCATAGAGAAAGCCATGGTCTGCTTCCTGTCCTTATGGCCAGAACGTGCTATAAATGTAATGAGGTATGATACTAGAGTAAAGGAATAATTAATAACAAGCCAAATGTTAGCAGACATTGCACAAACAGGGAAAATGGTTTTCCTTTCTTCTTTAATCACATCTGTAGATAGTCACATGAGTGAGTGCCTGTGCCCCTCTGTGTAAAGTTCACTATAATTACAGGATATGTTAAATTTTCTTCACAGCCTCTGCTAATGGCTGTTATGTGACCATAACGCTCAGTGCAGCACCTCGCTCTGCCCTGCCACCAGTGTAATGGAAACCAGATGTTGTTTGAGCTAATAAGGATCAATTGAGCACTCACTGGTCTCTGGCAGAACAAATTGTTTACTTTGAGAAGACGTGTAAAACAGCGATAAGGTTGTATGGGTGTGCTTGGATGCTCCCGACTATGAGATAAATGACCGCTATTCTTTAAGCCTAAAATGAGGAAGCGGAAAAACAAAGCAAAACCAACAATAATGAGATACAGAATGTGCTGGTTCTGTGTCTTCACTCCCCATTCCACTACTTGAAGTTGAAGTCATATCCAAATTTTCAAAAGATCACAATTGTTTGGATGTTATAATACTCCAGGCAAAATAGATCCCTCAACTTCAGAATGTCCTATTGTTCAATTGCTAAATTAATTAAACACTTTTTTTTGACAAAGAATGGGAAGTTCCCAAAAGCATTACGAGTGTCAGTTGACTAACAGCTAGCTAAATATATTTTCCATGCTTATTTCACTGTTTTTTCAAAAGAATGTTGTCGTAATGACTTTGAGAACCTGGCAGAACAGATGGAATCACAAGTGGAAAAGAAATGAAAATGGAAAAGCAAAGAATTGCAGTGTCTGTGAACATTGACTTTCATTGTTAAAATGATGGTTCACAAGTACAATTTCTTGGCAAATCAAATGTGTATTTGTCAGCAGTAAGCTGATGTACAGGACATTGTAAAGAAGCAGGGAACTTCGAATGAGCACGGCTGTTACTTTGATCATTTCCACAAATGATATGGCAACATCCAGAAATTGGAAATCAAGAAAAGAAACTGTCACTGTAGTGCTATTCCAGCTGGGCTTATGTGAAAGTAAGACTGACTCCCATTGCAGTAACCTCACTTCCCCCTCGGTATTTTCCTTAGATTTCTGAGCAGGCTCTCAAAGGTATCTGCCGTCTCTAATTGCAGATCATTTCTAAGGATAAAACAGTACTGCTACAATGTTTAATTAGATTGAATCTGCTTTTACAAGTAGGAACCATCAGTAACTTCTGGATTTTTAAGAGGGCAAGAAAACACATACTTGAGTCCTCCTCTTTGGCACCGTAAGACAAACCACAACAAGAAACAGAGCAACACAGAGAATAGGTTCTCTAGTTCCTATTAGAAGCCACTAATCAGCTTCTGCCATCATTCATGCCATTCCTTCTACGCACCAATTAAAGAACAAAAATGTTCCGAATGTCCGTGAGTTCTGATGTACAGTCAGAAGGAATTGGAGTGTAAAGATAAAGTTACATGGAGACGCAGGGAACTGCGGATGCTGGAATCTTTAGCACGGAGTAACTCAACTGTGGATGGGTGGTGTTTCAGGTTGGGACTGATTCTTCAGACTGATTGTATTGGCGGCGCTGGCTTAACAGCTGCGGCCCACCTGCAGTCCGTCTGTTTTTTTTCTTTCGTTTTGTTCATTGTCATGTTTTAGTTAATTTTGTTTTATTAAGTTGTGTATGTGTGTGGGTGGGGTGGGAGAAACATGTTTTGGTCTCTTCCTTCGGGGGATGCGACTTTTTCTTCGGTCGTATTCCCCGTCTCCGTCTGCGCCGAGGCCTAATGGCGGAGCTGGCGACATCGGAGCTGTAGCAGCAACAGCGGCGGCAGCGGAGACCGGACTCGGCACCGAAGCTGTAGCAGCGGCAGCAGCGGCAGTGGAGACCTGACTCGGCCCCGAAACTGTGGCGGCGGCAGCAGCGGCAGCGGAGACCTGACTCGGCACAGAAGCTGTGGCGGCGGCAGCAGCGGCAGCAGAGACCCGGCTCGGCCCTGGAGCGGTAGCGGCGGCAGCAGCGGCAGCGGAGACCTGACTCGGCCCTGGAGCGGTGGCGGCGGCAGCAGCGGCAGCGGAGACCCGGCTCGGCCCTGGAGCGGTGGCGGCGGCAGCGGAGACCCGGCTCGGCACAGAAGCTGTGGCGGCAGCAGCGGCAGCGGAGACCCGGCTCGGCCCTGGAGCTGTAGCAGCAACAGCAGCGGCAGCGGAGACCTGACTCGGCCCTGGAGCTGTAGCAGCAACAGCAGCGGCAGCGGAGACCCGGCTCGGCACAGAAGCTGCGGTGGCGGCAGCAGCAGCAGCAGCAGCGGCGGAGACCCGACTCGGCCCTGGAGTTGCGGCGGAGGCAGCAACCACCCGCGGAGTTTGAACCGTCGCCTCGGCGCAGAGGGAGAACAAAGGGGGAAGAGACAGAGACTTTAAGATTTTGCCTTCCACCACAGTGAGGAGGTGTTTGGTGAACTCACTGTGGTGGATGTTAAATTTGTGTTGATTGTGTGTTTTTGCCATTTTTAAAAATTATATGTATGACTGCAGGGAAACAAAATTTCGTTCAGACCGAAAGGTCTGAATGACAATAAAACGAATCTAATTGGGGGGGAGACAAAGCTGGAAAAGAGGTGGGCCAGAGCAAACCCAGGCAAATAGGTGAATACGGAAAGGGGGGGGAGGGAGGGGGGGGGGTGTTGACTCGCAGGTGGGTGGAGTACATTGTAATGGTGAGGTAAAGTTACAGTTGCTAATGTTTCAGTGGTAAGGGAACCATGCACTTTACTGAACCTCAGTGTCCAAATCTCAGGAGCTTGCACTTGGCCATTTAATCTTGGCTGCCACATCAGTACTAGACCAAAGGAATGCTACATCATCAAGAGTATCATCATCTGGAAGAGACACTAAATTAACTTCATAAGTTTGTAAGTTCAAGGAGCAGAATGAGGCCATTCAGCCCATCAAGTCTACTCCGCCATTCGATCATGGCCGATCGATCTTTCCCTCACAACCCCATTCTCCTGCCTTCACCCCTAAATGCCTTTACACCATTACTAATCAAGAATCCGTCAATCTGGGCCTTAAAAATATCCATTGACTTGGCCTCCATAGCCGTCTGTGAAAATGAATTCCACAGATTCACCATCCTCTGACTAAAGAAATTCCTTCACATCTCCTTTCTAAAGGTACGTCCTTTTATTCTGAGGCTATGGCCTCTGGTCCTAGACTCTCTCTCTAGTGGAAACTTCCTCTCCACATTCACTCAATCAAGGCCTTTCACTATTCAGTAAGCTTCAATGAAGTGCCCCCTCATCCTTCTAAACTCCAGCGAGTACAGGCCCAGTGCCATCAAACGCTCATCAGACGCAAATTAAGATTCCATCTGCCTAACTAAATGCATGCAAAAGATCCCATGAAGAACAGGGTATAGCCGTAACTTTGCCAATGTCTATCTCAAGAGTCAAGTCAGGAGAGTTTATTGTCATGTGTCCCAGATAGGACAATGCAATTCTTGCTTGCTGCAGCACAACAGAATATTTAGGCATAAATACAGATCAGATCAGATAAGTGTGACCATATACCATAGAATATTTATATATACACACATAAATAACAGATAATTTGCAACAGTGCCAAACAGTGCAACAGAACATTTAGTCATGTGAAAGAACCTTCTACTCCATGGTATAAATATTTTTGATTTACCCTAAATCTGGAAAACCAGATCAAAAGTTCACAGATTTTCAATATAAATTATGTTTAGTACCACTCAACCTATCCTACACTAGATTAAAAGCATTGCACTAGAAATGTGACCCATTAAAAATGTCCAACATTAGATTAATCACCATTATGAAATCTCTCTAATCACATGCTATTGTGTGCTTTCAGAGCATCTGAATATTTTATATTCTAAGGGGAAGAACAGTAATTTGATTATATTTAAATTCAATGAAAGATTGATTGATTACCATATACCAATGGTTTTGTATGGAGTTGTAATGGTTCTGTGTGGACTTTCCATCCTGATAAAAATTCTTATTTTTGTGATAAAACCATCTTCATTCATATAATTGCGTTAATATAACTACATTAAATTTTCTTTGTTTAAATGTAAAATAACGTCCATCAATTATTTTTTGTGATACTCCACTCAATTAAGTTGTCCCATTATGTAGGTTTGTCACTTATTTTGTGTTCAGTTACGGGCAAATGGCATTGACCAGATACCTGAGAGAAGATGATTATTAAATCTAATTAAGACATTTTGGGCTTAGTTTGCTCTCAGACAAACTGCATCCGAAGAAAAAAACGTTACTCATTGCCCTTCAAGAGAGTTTACTTTCAATTTAAAACCATGTTAAAGAGTTTGTAATTTTATTCAAGAAGGAAGTTTGTGGACATTTCTTATGGGTTGAATCGAAGCTGGCAAACTAAACATTACTGTGAGATAATATTGAACACATTGACAAAGCCCTCATTTTTTTGTACCTGTCAACTGACTCAAAACAATTGTCTCTGTGTGTCTTTTAGCTTATCACACAATGTCATTCAAAACTAGGTTCCATCAGCAACACAACATTTATTAGTACTATTTATTAAATGTAGCTAAGTCTGCCCTTCATTTCCTATGCCTTGCTTATAAAAAGAGAACTGTTTCAGTAATACACTGCCATGAAAGGTAATAATATTGCCATGAAGTTTCAAGCACATCTAAATTATACAGCAATGATCAATTACAGTTACGTGTACTTGCTTATTGTCTTTTTCTATTTAAAGAAATAATAATTTTTGTGTGTAAAAAGTAATGTATTAGAAGAATATTTCACTTAACTCTCTAATCATCTTGAAATGTATGAACTGTGTAACTTTACACATTAAAATAAACAAAGGCAACAACAAGATACAAAGAAAGATTTTTTATATCATCACGTTTTTGGTGCTGTAAAATCAGGAAGAGAACGGAAATATATCAGTATTGTGCAAAAGAAAAAGTTCTACCTAGTCCATAAAAAACAGCTGGGACTCACCCTACCTCCCCATTAAATGTAATGGGAAAATGCAAATGTCTGATGACTCCAGCTGCATATCTTCAAAGGGATCAACCAGGACTTGCAGGAATTCTGCAAGGAATCTCCTGTCTGGCGATGCATGGACTTTAGCATGTCTGCACTGTTGTCAACCCAGTCCTAAGACCCAATCATCTATTGTTTGTACTTTTCAATCACTTTTATTTGTCTTAGAGCACCAACAAGGCAAATAAGCATGACACTTTGTTTATTCAATAGCTTTCACTGCAAAGTATTTAAAAATCGTCGTAACCTCTTGTCAGTTGTTCCAATACATGATAATCAGTGGTGACACTATGTTGTGGGCTCTCCTCCACAAGTTAACGTGTTTATATACTGTCAGGGATGCCTGACAGGTTTTAACCCTGTAAAACAAGCGGTGATAATGAAGCTCACATCAGATAAGTGACAATAATAAATGGCTGTGATTTGTTTTGTGCTGATGAGGCTTGTTGGTGGTCTAGCACCATAAGTCTGCCCAAAAACGATAGGCTCTTTACGACTTTCTTACTTCCTTTTAAAAAGAAATGCGACTGAGATTGCTACTTTTGAAGCCAAAATGAGTGAACAAAAGCAACACTTCAAAAATGTTACACTTACACTAAAACAAACATTAGACTTTCTTATTGCTTTGACTAAATAACACCAATGACCACACTTTAAATCTGATTCATTGCCCTGGGACCACAGTGGGACAATATGAGGATATCGATGGAAGGATTCTCTTTTTGATTACTTATTTCAATGAACATTAATACTTAAAATTAATTATAAGCAAGGGAGCTCCACAAAGCAAATTAAATTTTCTGAGTTTAAATTTTCTGAAACCATTTATATGTAACGGATACCTGATTTATAAGGATCACTGCAAGTTTATTGCTCTTCACAGTGGAACGCAGATAATTTGTGATGAACATTTCAACTTGTGGAACAGCTAAACCAGTAAACTGTGAATGTTTTTCAGTATCAGCACACGAACTTGCAGGAAATATTTGTACCGCTGCAGACCCAATAGTTTGATTGATGAGAAGGTTGCACCAATGGACACCTTAAAACATAATTTAAACATTGAATCTAACGGTATAGAAATAAGCCCTTTGGCCCATTTAACCTATGCTGACTTTCATGTGCCCATTTAAACTAATCCTATTATATTCTCCTCGTAGTCCCATCAACCCCCCCCCCCCCCCCCACCCCAATCCCAGATTTTTCCACTCTAATTAGGAACAATTTACATCGGCTAATTAGTCTGCCACCCGCGTCCGTCAGATACTCATAAGGTCATAGGGTCAAAAGGAATAGGTGTAAATTTAGGCCATTTGGCCCATCAAATCTACTCCACATTCAATCATGGCTGATCTATCTCTCCCTCCTAATCGCATTCTCCTGCCTTCTCACCATAACCTCTGAGACCTGTACTAATCAAGAATCTATTGATCTCTGCCTTAAAAATATCCACTGACAGCCTCTACAGCCTTCTGCGGCAAAGAATCCAACAGATTCACCACCCAGATGCTGCTAGACCTGGTGAGTTACCGCAACATTGTGTTCTACACAAAATTCCAGAATCTGCAGAACCTGCCTACCTACAAATCTTTGGGATGTAGAAGGAAACGGGAATACCCAGAGGCAATGCAATGAGTACAGGAAGAAATTGCAAAAAAAAATTTCACAACACCAGAAATCAGTTTGAATCTGGGTCACTGGAAATATGAAGCAGTATTTCTACCCAGTTGTACCATTGTGCTGCCCATGTTGTTATGTTTGTTAGTATGAAGGTCTCAGCACATCACTGCACATGCTTGTTAATGTGACATACACCATTTCTTTCAAAACCAAGCAAACAAACTGAATTGTAAAAAAAATATTATACTGAATGTTTATTATTCAATGGTTCAATGGTGCTTTATTGTGACATATGCATTGTGACACTGCATAGTGACATTCTTTTTTTCATAGAAGATACGTGCATGAGTCACCATATTTTGGTGCCATTTACAAAAAGTCCAAAGTGTGGTCCGCGCACTCGATGGACTGGAGCAGCTCCAAAGGGCCAGTTCTAGAGCTGGTTTACACAAAAGGACACAAAGTGCTGTGGTAACTAAACCGGTCTGGCAGCATCTCTGGAGAACATGGGGAGGTAACATATTGGGTCGGGACCTTTCCGAAGAAGAATCCTGAAAAGTCTGAGGAAGGGTCCCGGCCCAAAACATCACAGATCTATTTTCTCCACAGATGCTGCTTGACCCGCTGAGTTATTCCAGCGCTTTTTGTCCTGTACTGCTCTGTGTTATATGAATGAAGAGTTATTCGATTTTCACAGCCACCATCAAACTACTGATATCCACAACTCCTAACACTCCCACTCTCAACTGCTACCTCCTACCGACAGCTACCCTACAATCCCACTCCCATTTTCAACTGAGTGTTCTCCAGAGAACTGGCACCTCATCCAACCACGATCGTTAAAGTGGCTTCAGTTCAATTATACCAGGTGTTTCCTTAATCCAAAGGTTTTCTGATTTACATCAACACTAACAATGTATGTTGTTCACACTCTGCTATTTTGTCAGCAAGCTCTGACTACAGTATCAGGATTGAACTCACATGTAAAACTAACTCCCTGTGTTTAGCATAATTATGACAACATTTACCCAGTCCTTTTTTATTAAAAAAAAGGATTGTTCAGATCAGGATCTCGTGTCAAATTGGTCAAGTCAAGTAAAATATAGAGGATGTACAATGGTTATGTGAGTACAAAAAGAAACAAACGATAAGAAAATACCATTAACAATTTTAAACGTTAAAATAAAATGTATTATCTGTGGGAAGGATAATCCGTTGTTTCACTTTTAGGTCGCTGACATTGAGTGACATGGCCAAAGTCATACATCACATTTTAAACAGGATTCTTAAGACATGAAACACAAGAGACTGCAGATGCTGGAATCTTGAGCAAAAAAAAAACTGCTGGAGGAACTCCGTGGGTCAGACAGCATCTTTGGAGGAAAGTGGACATGAAGAAAGGTCTTGACCCGAAACCTCATCTGCCCATTTCCCTCTGCAGCTGCTGCCTGAGTTGTTCAGTTTGTCCAGCAGCTTCCAGCAATTTCAATTAGCATGACTCAAATTAAGATGGTAATCTTTTCAGTCCAACCGAGGCAAAAAATGTAGTGTGATCATGCATCCAACACTTTTCCACGAAGTGCAACTCATGGCATGACTCATCCTTGGCACAAATCCCTGGCATTTTCATGCTCTGATATTGTCCGGTGCTACGAACTGATTCAACAATTTCTGGATCAATGCTTTTGTTTTGTGTGAAATAGGGAAAAATGATTTAATTGACATTATTTGGGAATAGTTAACTGCAAACACCAAGCAATTTGTAGTACCGTTGAATGAAACAGCGCAAAAAGGGACCATTGTACCTATAATGGAATCAGTGACTTAATTAGTCCAGTTACGGTTCGAATTGATCAAACACCTGTAAAGGTATTTTAAACTTGGTTCATTGACCACGAATTTCTTGGCCAACTTTCACTTTTGTTTTGATTTGGAGTTATATATTTTCCAGTTCATTATATCTAGCCTAGATGACAGCATGGGTTGGCAAGCGACGCAGAATAGGAAATTGGTTGATTCTGGTATAATTTGCCTGACCAACATAATGGCAGCTGATAAACATCAGCAAACGTGGAATGGTTACGACCATGATGTAACTTCGAGCACAACACTTGTGAATTGGGGACTAGTCCGGTGCTTTTTAATTGGAGTTCCATCATGTATCTCTACTTACCCAAGCAATCTACTAGATGACGATGCCGAAGTGCCACAGACACTCGCCCTCCTCGGGGCCTGCACTGTCAATCGCCTCAATCAATATTGAAGGCTTCTCCAGATGCAAGGCAGACATACTAGCAACAGCGGCCAAACGCTTCGACATAGTGTGCATGCAGGAAACCCACACCAGCCCTACACAACACCGACCAGCCATCCCTGGAATGAAGCTGGTGGCCGAGATCCGACACAGACAGTATGGGTCAGCTGTATTCAGCAGACCAAACCTCGCGATCGAAGAGGTCTGCACCCACACCACCGAAGGGCAAATGGAAACCATCACAGTTGCCCTCCCAAACATCTCTGTCACATCAGTGTATAAACCCCCGCAAAGTCCGTTCCTCTACTCTGAACTGCCAGACAGATGCAAGAGGAAATACCACATTAGCATTGGGGACTTCAATGCCCATAGCTCATTGTGGGGCTATGAAGTGAACAATCAAGATGGAGATGAAGTCGAAACCTGGCTCGAGTCGAAACACCTGACCCTGATCCATGACGCCAAACTGCCAAAATCTTTCCACAGTGCCAGATGGAAACGAGGATATAACCCAGACCTTGTTTGTGTGAGCAGCGAACTATCATCCAGAGCTGTGAAAGAGGTCCTGGACCCTATCCCCCATACGCAACACCGGCCAATCACCATAACCATCCGATCCGCACTCCAAGCAACAACCGTCCCCTTCCACAGAAGGTTCAATCTGCGGAAGGCCGACTGGCTGTCATTCCAACAGGAGATCGAAGACTCCATCCCCAGCATTCCATCACACCCCAACAACTATACCATGTTCACAGAACTGCTGAAAAGGTCAGCCAGGCGACATATGCCAAGAGGATGCCAGACCGAGTACATCCCCGGGCTGTCGAAAACATCCAGCGATCTACTGAAAGCCTACCACAGGGCATACCACGAGGAACCTTTCTCCTCCACCACCATGGAACTCGGAGAGATCCTGTTGAACACAGTCGGGGAGGACCGAAGGCAAGTCTGGAAGGAGTTGATAGAAAACACCAACATGACCAATAACAGCAGGAAGGCATGGGCCACAATCCGCCGCCTCGGTGAAGACCATACCACACCGCCCACGCTCACAACAGTCACAGCAAACTCAGTTGCAGCACAGCTGGTGGCAAACGGTCGGAGCCAAAACCGGTGGAGACCCACAGGAGAATACCGCCGGACAGCGGTAACAGACCGCCTACAACCAGCCAGCGCTCTCACCAAGCCCTTCGACCTAGAAGAACTCGAAGCTGCAATGAGCATGCTGAATCCTGGGAAAGCAGCAGGAATCGATGATGTACTGACGGAAATGATACAGCACCTTGGATCTAAAGCAAAGACCTGGCTCCTAGCAATGCTGAACTCATGCATGGCACAGAAAACAACCCCACCTGTATGGAGAAAGGCCAAGACTGTCGCAATTCCCAAACCTGGAAAGGACCCATCATCCCCAAAGAGCTACAGACCCATTTCCCTCCTCTGCATCACCTACAAGCTCTACGAGAGGCTACTACTCCAACGCCTTATGCCACTTATAGACTCCAAGCTTACTAAAGATCAAGCTGGCTTCCGCCCTGGCCGCTCCTGTGCCGGGCAGCTACTGAACCTCACCCAACACATTGAGGACGGTTTTGAGTGCAAACTCATCACCGGAGCAGCTTTCATAGACCTCACCGCTGCCTACGACACTGTCCACCATGATCAGGAAATTTTTTGACATGACTGGTGACCTGTTCCTGTGCCAAGTCATCAAAAGCCTTCTCAACAACAGGCGCTTCTTCGTTCAACTAAACGACAAGAAGAGCAAATGGAAAGCCCAAAAGAATGGCCTACACACAAGGCAGCGTACTGGCCCCCCTCCTCTTCAACATCTACACCAACGACCAACCACTTCCCCCACAATGCCGCCGCTTCATCTATGCTGATGACCTCTGCATCACCACCCAACAGGAGAACTTCCAGAAGATCGAGTCTGTCCTGGAAAGCGCCCTCCAAGAGATGACAACCTACTACAATAACAACCACCTGAAACCCAACCCATCAAAAACCCAACTATGCAGCTTCCATCTTAAAAATCGAGATGCAGGAAAACAACTGAGCGTCTCATGGGATGGCCACAAACTCTCCAACCACTTCTACCCCGTGTACCTCGGAGTCACACTCGACAGGACACTCTCTTTCAAAACCCACCTTCAGAACACCAAAGCCAAGGTCAACACTCGCAACAACATCCTGCGCAAACTAGTAAACTCAAAGTGGGGCGCTGATCCACCAACCATCCGTGCAACTGCCCTAGCCCTGTGCTTCTCCACAGCTGAATACGCGTGCTCAAGCTGGAGCCGCTCCCACCACACCAAACTGGTTGACACAGCCCTCAACGACACCTGCCGCATTATCACGGGATGCATAAAGACAACGCCAGTCCCGTGCCTCTACGCCCTAGCTGGTATTGCCCCCCCCCCCCATATCAGACGATCCATCGTCGCCCAAGACGAGCGGAGAGCACAGGAGATCGATACCAGGCACCCCCTGCACGGACACACAGCACCTCCACCCCGACTGAAATCCAGAGCCAGTTTCTTGCAGACAGTCCCACCTCTCCAGACAACCAAAGAAACAGCAAGGACCAACATCTGGAAAGATGAATGGAACCAGCTCAACACACGAGCCCACGACTGGATGGAGAGAGGAATGACTCCGACTGAATGCCTCGCCAGCGGGCACGACCTCCCATGGCCAACCTGGAAGACCCTCAACAGATTACGAGTGGAGCAGGGGAGGTGCAAAGCACTTATGAAAGCATGGAACTACCAGGCAGAAGACACATGCAGCTGTGGAGCAGTACAGACAATGTCCCACCTACTGGAGTGTGACGACGCCCCCCAGTGCAGCCCCCAGGACCTGGATGAACCGACCTGACCAGCTGTGACCTGCGCCAGATACTGGCAGAACGACATCTGAGATTGCAACGGACTGGAAGAAGAAGATGTATCTCTAGGCATGGTGCAATACTGCATTCTCTGTATTTGTACATGGTATTGGTATCATGATTCTTTGCAGATAACAGTCATGTGATATGCCTGATCCATAACAAAATCCCTTGCAAAACTCTTATTCCTTACCCTAAATCTATGTCCTCTAGTTTTATTCACTTCTGATAAGAAGAAAAGATACCCCACTTAATGTTAGATTTTCGTCATCGGGTGGCACTGCGCACGGCAGCCTCGCCAGCAGTTTGGCAGTCATATTGACTTTTTTTGTTTTTTTAGTATGTCTAAATGTATGTGTTAATGTCTCTCTGTATTTTTTTATGTGGGTGGGGGGGGGGGAGGAAGGGGGAGTCACTTACCTCGGTGGAGATGCAACTTTTCTCCTAGTCGCATTTTCGCCCTCCCTCGCAGGCTAACAACTTGGATTGGTGCGGCCTTTCCCGGAGATGGCCCAGAGCTTCAGCAGCAGGCGCGACGTGGACTTTAACATCGCGGAGCCAGAAGAAAGACTCCGACCGCGGTCCTGCTGACTTTAACATCGTGAAGCCGCGGGCACTCCATGCCGCGGAGTGCGTTCCATCCGTCCCAACATCGGAGCTTCGATCATCCTGAGGAGAGGGCTTGTACATCGGGCCGTCCGTAGCGGTGACTGTGGAGGGTCAAGGCCCCAAACACGGGTGAACTTTATTGCCTTCCATCACAGTGTGTAGTTTATGTGAAGTTCTATCGTTCTTTTTAATTGTGTTGTGTTCTTTTAATGGAATGGCTGCATGGTAACTCAAATATCACTGCACCTTAATTGGGGCATGTGATAATAAATGTGAATCTGAATCTCAATCACGTCCCCTCTTAAATGCCCTCTGATCCAGGGTAAAGAGACCTGGCCTCTCTGGTATCGCCTCATGACTAAAATACTCCATTACAGGCAATGTCCAGTGAATCTCCTCTGCACCTTCTCCTGTACTCTCACACCCTCCCCATAGTGCAGTGAACAAAACCACACATAGTACTCCAGCTGAGATTCGAACGATGTTTTATAAAGTTGATAAATAAACTTGCTGCTCTTGCATTCAATGACCCAATTAATGATGCCCAGCATCCCAGATATATTTTCAAGCCCTTCAGCCCAAATTCCCCATGCCGTCCAAGATGTTCCAACTACGCTCGTACCACCTACCCACATTTGGCCCATATCCCTCTAAACCTTTCCTATCCATGTGCCTGTCCAAATGTCTATTAAATGTTATTGTTGTACCTGCCTCAATTACCTCCTCTAGCAGTTGATTCTATATACCCACCTGTGTGAAATCTTCAAGGATCTTTGGACGTACACCAAAATCCTCTGTTCCTCAGTATTCCCTAGGACCTTGTCATTCGTGATGTATTTCGAGCCACATCAATACTTCCAAAATTCAGCTTCTCACATTATTCCACATTAAACTCCACCTGCCATTCTTCAGCTCTTTTAACCAACACATTTCTATCACCTCAAAGTCTAAGACTACCCTTTATTCTGTCTCCAACTCCACCAGCAATCTTGGTGCTATCTGCCAACTATATCCATATTCAAATCATTCACGTATATTGCAAGCAGCAAGGCTCCCAGCAATGACCACTGTAGCACAATATTAATCACAGGAATCCAATTATAAAATAAACCTTCTACCATCACCCTCTATTATTTTCCAATAACAACCCTACTACCAATGCAAGGCGCTCAGGTCTGTAATGACAGGCTTTATCCTGCTACTTTTCTGGAGAAAAGTGGATTTGCATCCATCTGGTAATGTGTTGAGGCCATATGCATAGGGCACATGACAAATGTTCTCACACCAACAAAGATAAAGATGCTGGGCAAAAAATGGAAGATAACTTTAATTCAAAAACATTACAAAACTGAAAATTAGAGGTTTGGGACAAGAAACCAAAAATAAGAGACGAATAAGTTGTTTCATGGAGCAACTTTTGGCTTGCAGTGTGATTTATTGTATGTTCGTATCATGCCTTACACATAAACAGGGCTATTCCAGCACTTTCTGTTTTTATTTCAGATTTCCGCCATCAACAATTTGCTACTTTTCAAGATCCTTCGTTGAGTTCAAATAGTGAAACGGACCGACCGGATATTGATTCAATTGATCCAAGTCTGAAAAAAAGTTACAATCATAATATTTAAAAGACACTTAGACAGATGCATGAATAGAAAAGATTTGGGGAGACATGAACCAAGTGTGACTAGCTCAGTTCGGCAATGTGATGTGCATGGCCAAGTTGGGCCAAAGGGTCTGTGCAGCTCCATGGCTCTGCTAGACTAGACTTCTTGTTAACTTCCTCGTCCGTTAAAAACACTCTCTGAGGACCATTGACTTGCCATAGTGTAGAGACTTGCATGTTCTAATGATCCCAAGAATGATGCTGTCTGAACCTTATGCTTCTGCCAGGATCGCCCAGAACGGTAGGTTCGAAGGAGAGGCTCCAGACAAAGATTGATGCAAAAAGTCCTCAGTGATAGATCAGGTGGAGGGAGACTATGGTCCTAATAGCTGTGAAAGTAGAGGGTGGCTGCAAAGAGGAAATGGTCATCATGCCACTGAACCGAGCTACCAACAACCGATATCATGTGGATCTGAATGTGTGCTGGAATCTAACACACCCTGGCACCTTCCGCATGGTGTCAGACAAAGCCATATGATTGCCTCGTTTGTTCATCATCTTCCATCATCATCATCCACCTCAACCAAAGTGACCTTCCATCAGCATCAGCATTCAGTAGCAACTCGATGGAAAACCTTTCAACAGGTTTTTGCTTCTGGTTTAATGTGAAACTCATCACCAAGGACATCTGTGATTCTCAGTGTGAGCACAGCCGCTGGGAGACGCCTCACTGCTCACAGGACCTGCAAGAGATTCTGCATCTCTTCAGTCCTTCATCTAGTGCCTCTTGAACTACCCTGCATATCCTTAACCACTACCATACCACAGCACCAAACTACTACTTTGGCCTTTGTATAAAGTCGCACTCCATAATTTGACTTACCCTTTTATGCACTGGTTGCCCTGGTGTGCTGGAGTAACTCAGCGGGTCAGGCAGCATTACTGAAAAAAAAATAGAAGACGTTTCGGGTCACTTATTCCTTTTCACCAGAGATGCTGCCTGACCCGTTGAGTTAATCTTGTGTCTATAAGCCAGCACCTGCAGTTCTTTCCTACACATAACTGATAGTTTTGTGTATTATTGTTTATTGTCCATTTATTTGTGATGTTGTTACATTAAAATGTCTGCAGCATGGTGGCACAGCGACAGTGTTGCTGCCTCACTGCGCCAGCGACCCGGGTTCAATCCTGTACACGGGTGCTGTCTGTATGGACGGACTTTGTATGTTCTCCCTGTGACCGCATGGATTTTTTCCAGTTCCTCTTGTTTCCCCCCACTGTCCAAAGATGTGCAGGTTTGTAGGTTAATTGGCTTTGGTAAAATTGTAAATTGTCCCTAGTATGATGAATAATGCTAGTATACGGGGTGATTGCTGGTCGGCGTAGACTTGGTAGGCCGAAAGGCCTGTTTCCACAGCATATCACTAAACTCGAAAGTCTAAAGTCTGGCAAGCTAAATGAAAGTAAGAATTTCATGGATCATGTACATGTGATAATAAAACACTCTTGACTCTTGGAATTGAGACTGATGTTTATCAGACTTGGTGATCCTTCAAACAATTTTTAGATACACAAATCCCTTGACAGTGGGGATTGTTGTAGCCGTGGAGAAGGCCCACCAACCCTGATGCACTCCAGCCTTAATTACAAAGGACAGCTGTTCTTCATGCTGACAAGTCTTTTTCTTTCATTTATTATTCAGTATGCGAATTTGCAAGGAATGGCCGTTTTTTTTATTGCCCATCCTTATTGCTCTGGCCTTCTAATTGACAATTAAGATGCAATCACATATCTGTGGCTCTGGGGTCACATATGGGCCGCACTGGGCATGGATGGCAGATATCTTCCCTTAAAGAACATGAGAACACCAGATGGGCTTTTACACCAATCTGGAAGTTTCATAGTTATTATTGCTGCCTAAGAAGGCGTAGAAAGTTTGGTATGTCCCCAACAACTCACACCAGCTTCTACAGATGGGCCGTAGGAAGCATTTAACGGGATGCATCACAGAGTGTTGTGGGAACAGCTCCATGCAAAGTGCAAGAAATTGTAAAGAATTGTGGATGCAGCTCAGACCATCACATAAACTAACCTCCCTTACATTGAGGGGGTCTGAAGAAGGGTCTCGACCCAAAACATCACCTATTCCTTTTCTCCAGAGATGTTGTCTGACGCGCTGAGTTACTCCAGCTTTTTGTGTCTATCTCCCTTCCATTGATTCAATCTACACATAACACTGCCTTGGCAAGGCCACCAGCATAATCAAGGACAATTTTCGCCCAGGCCACTTCCTCTTCTCTCCTCTCCCATCAGGCAAGAGGTACAGACGTTTTAAAACAAATACCTCCAGATTCTAGGAAAGTTTCTTCTCAGCTGCTATCAGGCAACTGAACCATCCTTTCACCAACTAGTGAGAGGTCCTGACCCACCACCTACCTAATTGGAGACCCCCAGACTATCTTGAATCGGATTTAACTGGATTTTATCTTGTACTACCAGTGATTCCCCTTATCCTGTATCTGTGCACTGTGGGCAACTTGATTGTAATCATGTATAGTCTTTCCACTGACTGAATAGTATGCAACAAAACCGCTTTTCACTGTATGTCAGAATAATACTAAACTAAACTAAACTACTAATTACTTTTGCGTTTTACTTCCATAAGTCCTGTAGAGAGATTTGGACTCAGTCTCGGGATTGTTAATCAGGTCTTCGTAATTAATTATAGCTCACAGTTGCTTTAAAAAGTGACGAGGGGCATGATGTAAAGTATCTTTGCATGTGGATAAACAGCAGAGATATGTGAACTACCTACTTCTCTTCATTAGAAGTTTCACAAACATTCAGTTTGCAGTACAGCTTGGAGATTCAGCCTGTAAATCCTAAATGTGTTTTTGTAAACATTAACTTCTTTGGATATTTATTTGGTGTATTTTGGTGAATTCACGAAGTCATTGCAATTGCAATTCCTACAGAGAAGTTAATCCCTCTAATACAAAATGAAGTCAATCCATTGAGCCATTTTATATTTTGGTGGTTTTATCATCTTCCCAACAATGTGGATTGTTAATGTAAGTAAGTAAGTAAGTAAGTTTATTGGCCAAGTATTCACATACAAAGAATTTGCCTTGGTGCTCCGCCCACAAGTAACAACATGACATGACATACAGTGACAGTTACGAATGACTCAGAAAACACTAAACATTAATAATAATAAAACATTAATGATAAAACACCATTGATCAAGCATGTGAACCAACAAATACCAGATCAAAGGGAGTACAGATTTTTGGATGTTGAATAGAGCAACTACTCATGGATAAAAATTGTTTTTATGTCTGGCTGTGGCAGCTTTGACAGTCCGGAGTCGCCTTCCAGAGGGAAGTGATTCAAAGAGTTTGTGGCCAGTGTGAGAGGGGTCAGAGATGATCTTGCCCGCTCGCTTCCTGTTCCTTTGCAGTGTACAGTTCATCAATGGAGGGAAGGTTGCAGCCAATAACCTTCTCTGCTGATCGAACGATTTGCTGCAGCCTCCGGATGTTGTGCTTGGTGGCTGAGCCAAACCGGACCATGATGGAGAAGGTGAGAACAGACTCTACGATGGCCGTGTAGAATTGGACCATCATTGCCTGTGGCAGATTGTGCTTCCTCAGCTGCCGTGGGAAGTACATCCTCTGTTGTGCCTTGAGTATGATGTTTAGTAGTGTTCATGTCAGTTGATTAAAACTGCTTTCATTTGTAAGAGTTTACAATTCACATGTCAAACTTCATCATCGGCTTCTACAAAAAGGACTGGTCATCATTTTTCTCGTGTGCGATTTTGCTTTTCAATTACATGATGTTCATTGTTTTCACTTATTCTTTAACACAGCATCTAAATAAATGTCTGCCATGGTCTCTTCTATGAGAACGATAATGTTCTGCAATGAGATAAACGCTTTAATCCATTTACACTTGCATTACTCTAATTTGCCCCTTGGGATTCGCTCAGCTGTATTTATGCATCTGCCTGTTGCTTTGTTCCCAGGAGTCAGCAGTTCAATGCTTTAGTCAGAGATTTAGACTTTTGGCCAAAAATTATGTTCATTACTTTCAAACTTACAAAATTAAAATCCTGATGTTGTGTACTTGTGATGAGTTTTCACAGTTCATGGATTTATCTTATCTGAAAACCTCTGTTTCTTAAACGTTGTCCGCTCAAACCAGCCCAGTCTCTTCCACCATCCCAGCCTTTACAGATCTAGGATAAGGTATTATGGGCAAGGGAAGGAAGGCTTGTAGAGAGACTCATGCTCCTACCTTCTTAGCACGTGTGCACTAAATGTGAAAGGCTCCTAAGTTAACTGGCAAAGTCATGCTCCGATTAAGCCTTTTTTAAATAAGGGTCAACTAAGGTCGAACATATCCATGTTGCAAAACCTGCAGCAGACAATGCTGGAAGCCACCAATGGGCATGGCACTGACATATCTGCCTTAGCAGATTCCCAGCCCCATCATTTCTTGTTATTTTTGTTTATTTCCGAAGTATTCCGATTAATTTATGGAGATTATTTTCCAAGTATAAAATCTGTTTACTGGACAACATTCTTCAAAAAAAATTCAGAATGCGCTTACTTGAGTAGGCTAAAATGTTAACAGCGTCAAAGCAGACAGTGCCAATTTGGCACAAATCCCATTCTCAATGTCAATATTTTGCAGAACAAAGGGAACAGAGTGTATAACATTTAGAGCTCCACAAAAATAATGTCAATGCAGTGCTTCAGTTAGGCAATAAAGATGCTAATAATGTATGCAATCAAGTTCTGCATGCAACAGGAGTCAGGCAGATTAGCGATTCATAAGGTTACAATCATGGACATGAGCCTGGCTCAGATAGAATAACTTCCATTGAATCACTGTTTTGATCAGTGAGCCACCCATTTAATCCACAATGGTCACTTGCCCTTTGACTTATTTTCTGTTCCTGGAAACATTCTTCTATATTCCCCAGTCTCTCTTTTTCTATGACTTTAGCCATTTTCTATCCTAATTTTTCTACATCCCTTTAATACTAGGAATTATAGATGGATGAGCCTCATTGGAAAGGATTCTTCAGAGTAGGATTTACCCCTGTTTGGAAGAGGATAGGATCACTGGGAAGCATGGACTTGAAGGGCCAAATGTCCTGTTTCTGTGCTGTATCTCTAGGCTAGACTAAACTAAACAAGAAGTGAAACGTTCTCCGACACAAAGGTTTTCAGTCAGAAGTCCAAGGATCTCAGGCAATACGGTATCCCAGAAAATATTATCACTCTTATCCCACACTCTATCAGGACTTTGGAAAGTAGCCACCTCAAACACAAGGTAACTTAGCTCTCAGAGCATGCCAAGGTGCCCCATCTTTGTAGTTTTCACTGCCGCTCAAAGAGGTGCCTTCAGTTCAGTTCAGTTGTAGTATATTGTCACGTGTACTGAGGTACAGTGAAAAGCTTTTGTTGCGTGCTTAACCAGTCAGTGGAAAGACAATACATGATTACAATCGACCCATTCACAGTGTACAGATACATGATAAGGGATGTTTAGTGCAAGATAAAGCCAGTAAAGTCCGATCAAAGATAGCCTGAGGGTTACCAATGAGGTAGATAATAGTGAAGAACTGCTCTGTAATTACAGTAGGATGGTTCAATTGCCTAATAACAGCTGGGAAGAAACTGTCCCTAAATCTGGAGGCCTTACAATTGGTGTCTTCCAATTTGGCTGGTTTATCCACCACATTGCTAGCCTGAAGACAGACACAAAATGTTGGAGTAACTCAGCGGGACAAGCAGCATCTCTGGAGAGAAAGAATGGGTGACGTTTCAGGTCGAGACCCTTCTCCGGAGATATTGCCTGTCATGCTGAGTTACTCCAGCATTTTGTGTCTTTCCTGGGTTTAAACCAACATTGGCAGATCCTTCCTACACATTGCTGACCTGTATCTGTAGATGACAAAAAGGCTCTGCGGCCTTCCACCAGCTTAGCTGTAGTTACTGGAAGGCACAGAATAGCAAGTACATCGAGCAAAGGCAGCTGGGGAACAAATTCCAACTGTATCCTCAAGAACGATTGCCTGATGTTCATATGGGTGCCTAAATATGGCTTGGGATTTCAAAATGTGTAGAGAAAGAGAAGCACAAAGATACATAAAGCATTGCAAAGAGTGCAGAGGTTTAATGGGGTGATACCAGAAATGTCACGGTACACATCTCAGGAACGTTTGAACAGACTGATTCTCTTAAGAAAGAAGACTGGAGGGTGACTTAATAGATGTCTTCAAAGTCTGATGTGAGTTGAAAGCTTGGACATAGAGAAAATGCTTCCACCTTTGCAGAGGAGCATACAAAGGGGCCATTTTATGAAATAAAACAATAACAAATTCAGTCTGAAGAAGGGCTTCGGCCTGAAACGTCACCTATTTCCTTCGCTCCATAGATGCTGCTGCACCCGCTGAGTTTCTCCAGCATTTTTGTGTACCTTCGATCTTCCAGCATCTGCAGTTCCTTCTTGAACACAAATTCAGATGAAATGTGTTGACCCAAAGAATGGCGAGAATGCGAAAGTTGTTAACACATGGAATAGAATAGAATAGAAGTATTTAACAAGAGGGTAGACAAGTTTATGATGGAGAAGAAATAAAGGGTTACAGTAATAGATTGAGAAGGGGAAGGGCAGGAGGAGGCTTGAATGGAGTATAGATGCCAGCATGGAAATGGCCTGTTTCCCTGGTCTTTATCCTTTGTCATTCCATGTTGTGTTAGTGTCAGTGTCCCATGAGATGAAATGCCTCCATAACTTACACCACCTGGCTGAAATGTAATTTCTGTTGCCACAGGGAAAGCTCTCTGCTTATATATCCAGGGCATGATCATTGATTTGCAGACTGGAATGCAGCTACTAACAAAGCTTTGAATCTCTTTCTGGTAGCGCCACCACTCCAAGGTTACTTATGTTTGTATAGGTTCTAACTAAGAGGATGATGGAGATGGTTTAACGGTTACTTAAAATCACAGCATGGAAACAGGCCCTTCAGCTCAACACATCCATGCTGACAAAGACGTCTATCTAAGGTAGACAAAAATGCTGGAGAAACTCAGCGGGTGAGGCAGCATCTATGGAGCGAATGAATAGATGACGTTTTGGGTTGAGACCCCTCTTCAAACTGATGTGGGGGGGGGGGGACGGAAAGAAGAAAGGAAGAGGCGGAGACAGTAGGCTGTGGGAAAGCTGGGAAGGGGATGGGAAGGAGGGAGAAAGCAGGGAATACCTGAAATTGGGAAAAGTCAATGTTCATACCACTGGGGTGTAAACTACCCAAGCAAAATATGAGGTGCTGCTCCTCCAATTTGCTGTGGGACTCACTCTGGCCATGGAGGAGGCCCAGGACAGAAAGGACGGATTCGGAATTAGAGGGGGAGTTGAAGTGCTGAGCCACCGGGAGATCAGGTTGGTTAATGCAAACTGAGCGGAGGTGTTGGGCGAAGCTATCGCCAAGCCTGCGCTTGGTCTCACCGATGTAGAGCAGTTGACACCTAGAACAGCGGATTGCAACCCTCCTCCAACTTCATCTATTGCATCTGCTGTTCTAGGTGTCATCTTCCCCCCCAAGCTCCCCAATATGTGCACATCCCCAATCCTTTCCACTCATCACTTTAATTTCATGTTTCATGTATTTTGTGTGTTTACGACTGTTGGCAGATCAATTTCCCTCCTGGGATAAATAAAGTTCTATCGTATCATATTGTATCGTATTCTACAGATGCAACATGCTTGGGCCATTGGTTTGATTTAACAATAGAGCCTAAAGGGGCAGGCCTGATACTAGTGATTAGTTCTTCACGTTGGCTCGAAACAAACATTAAATTCTGAAACAATGAACAATGTGGATGGACCATTAACCTTGAGCAGTGCCTCTCAAAATCCATGACATTGCCAACCTGCAATTAAACTCTGAGAATTTTACTATGTGAGATTAGTTATTCAAGGGAAACAACATATACTCTTTATCAGGCAAATGGAAGTTGAATACCTTGAATTCCAGAGCCTTTGATGAGGATAAACCTGATGGCTTGTGGTTGTCACATTGGTATTCAGCTATCCAGAATATTTTATCCACTCAAATATACAGATGCAATTTCTGATCTGGAAATTATTTTCATTTCTCTAAACAATATTGTAATAGGTAATTAATATTTCCAAAGGTTATTCCAAGGGTCTGAGTAGAGCTATTGTGATAATACTATGGCTAATGTGCGCTGTGTTCATTTGCTCCTAAAACATCTGAGTTGTTGAAGAATCGCTGGGAAAGTAAATCATACAGGCCAAAATCAATGCATAAAATTGTAATTATTAGAAAATAACTTTAAACTGATTACTGCAACCAAAATTAATCCACAATGCTAGACGTGACAACTACAGTTACAGCCAAATTATCCATAAGGTCCCAGATTTCCCCCCCCCCCCCCCCCCCCCCTCTTTAACCTCATTTAAGGCCTTTTAACAACATATTTCTTTGATTAAACTTTCGACCATCGCTCGTATTGTTGATTAATCGCGCGTTTGTAAAAACCGAGATATAATTTTCAGCTAACGGTGTTATATAAATATATCATATTATCACAATAAAATGAACAAACAGATAATTAAAAGATATATCAGCCGCCATCAAAAGGTCTTTACCTCAATAGGAAATTCTAAAGGAGATTATGTTGGTTTAATTACCCTGCAAGACGACGTTGAAGTGTGTGCGCTTATTTCGCCATTGGACGAGCCACTTCATTCCGAATCTCTGATTTACTTTCCGTTCAATTCACCCCCCCCCCCCCCCCCCCCCCCAAAAAAAAAACCCCAGTAACTCAACTAATTGTCCTGAAATTCGGGTCCAATGTTCTATCCTCTTTTTTTTTAATAATACGAGAATGGCGTTCTGTGTCTTAACATGCAGACCCCAACTACTAATAGCCGAATATTATGTAACTTGCAACCAATGGTGAAATGTAACACTTTCATTCCACTCGGAACACAAGCACTTTCCAGTCTGTCAACAGGTCATGAGCGCCACACAAGTTCCCGTTGTAACTATTCCAGGGTATAAGGTCATACAATATTCAGACTGTACTGTAACATTTGGGGGTTTTTTTCAACAACAAAAAAGTATCTGTTTATTGAAT
Source organism: Amblyraja radiata (assembly GCF_010909765.2). Classification (NCBI taxonomy): domain Eukaryota; kingdom Metazoa; phylum Chordata; class Chondrichthyes; order Rajiformes; family Rajidae; genus Amblyraja; species Amblyraja radiata. The sequence goes on from NC_045963.1 coordinate 18,121,276, forward strand.
GAAGCATCTTCGACAGCATCATCCGGCACCCTGTGATATGATATGGCATTTGTTTTAATAACCGTGACATGCTGCTCCGGATCTTAATGTACAGATCGCTGAATGTCATGCCAGCCACATGCTCAGTTGTGCTGTTTCTCGCTATCACGGCAGCGAAATACTTCGACACGTTCCCCCAAATATAACCATGCACGTGAAAGCATTCGCAGATGTCAAGAATGTACCTTCGTAGTACGGAATGGAAATCCTACGCCAGTTTTCACTCTCTGGGAATATATATATATATATATTAATCGGATGCATCCAACTCTCAAAATAAAGACACGCCAGTTTAGCTAATATTACACAAATCTGGTTTTGTGGCAAAAATCTGCATAGTTTTCGTGCAATGTTTAAATGGGGTTGACAGAGAGAACAAGGCGCCCATTTACAGTTTAGATTCGATTATTTTGTAATAGATTTAACAGTGGAAATACAATGTCTCACTTGCATGTTTTTTCCCGAACAGTTTCCGAAGGTGGTCATCTGTTTTAATGTCGCAAGCTTTACTTCCTGATAGAATTTACAGTCCATTTATCCTTTCTCGCTTGCTTTAAGCACGTCTGTTAAATAAAACGTGACGGTTATCACACTGTCCACTGTCAGAAAACGAGAAACACGCAGTAATCACAAAGCTGACCATTTATTTTATATTTTTCTTCGTGTAGGTGTTAGCCAAATTATAATTATGGCCGACTGTAAAACTTGCCAAAGTTGTTCTGGTGTAACTAACTGCTCATCAGAATGAGTCTGAAGAAGGGTCTCGACCCGAAACGTCACCCATTCCTTCTATCCAGAGGTGCTCCCTGTCCCGCTGAGTTACTCCAGCATATTGTGTCTATGTACGATTTAAACCAGCATCTTCCGACCTACACATACCTGCACAGTTCCTTCCTACACAGAATCAACGTTGATTCAGTGCTGACAGTTGAAAATCACACAACGGGCAATTATGGGCCATCTCAGCAGGTAATGGCCACTGTATCTATGATAATTGGCAATTTTATATTTTGAATTCCATTTGAACTTCGAAAAGACTGAATCAACGTCTTGGAAAACGTGAATATTGCTGTTCCGTTCCTTTAGTACCTCAAAAAAATCACAGTTACTTCAACACATCCCATTCAGAGTGAAGAATATATGTCTCTATAAGCAGTTTTCGGAATTAGTTTGGAGTAGTTTTTCTACAATATATGTTCATAATAGAAGCAGAATTAGGCCATTCGGCCCAGCAAGTCTATTCCGCCGTTCAATCATAGATTATCTATCTTTCCCTCTCTACCCCCATTCTCCTGCCTTCTCCCTATACCCTATAACCCGTACTAATCAAGAATCTATCCGTCTCTGCTTAAAAATAATTAAGAAGAAAGACAGATTTGTTGTCAGTCAGTGTCACAAAATATTCCAATTCAATTCGTTTCATTTAAGAAGCAAGTTAAGGCAGATACCTTGTGCAACTGCACATACAACTGTGCTGTAGGTCTGTTGGTGTATGTATATGGAAGTTAGCAACAGCATAAGAATTTAGCTAAGTGGTGTAAAAATGTGACTCTGTTTCATACAACGTTAAACCAGGATTTCTTCAGGAGCATGCTAAGGTGCGGAGGAACGTCGGATGCGGGCGAGTGGTGTTTTAATTTACAAAATTAAGGAAAGCTGGCATCCTCTCGAAATTATGCCTGTAACTGCACGGAAGACGAAGCGTTTCTCATTTAATGTACTCAATTTACACCCAATTTCGCATGTAAAGCTAAACACTAGAGGAATTTATATTTTACGAAAGAATATCGTTTACGTTCACAAGGAATACAATCCAAAGATTCAACCCCTTCTGTCTTTTGTTTTTCACGTTTCTGAAAGAGATGTCGAGTAGCAACTAACCTTTATTCACGGGGAAAAATATATATATTTCCCCCGCAGAAATGAAAGTTTGCTCTGCAAAAGAAAAAAAAACTGAAATAACATAATCCACATAATAATTACAGGTATATATTACCTGATAATGACTTTGGTGCCGAGAAAAGATTAACAATCATTTATTATAATGACAATTCATACTAAGAATACTTATCTAGCATCTCCTGGGAATACTTCTGAGATGTGAGCTCTGTTTCATTTCAGTGTCTGAGCATATCAGATGGACTAATTTATACATCATTCTCTCGGTTTAATGGTAGTTTTAAAGTGCATGTAACATGATTTCAGGAAAGTAAATGTGACTGAATGACTACTCCACTGCAGAAGGCCGGGAAGCAAGTGTCTAGAATATTTAAGAAGGAACTGCAGATGCTGGAAAATCGAAGGTACACAAAAATGCTGGAGAAACCCAGCAGGTGCAGCAGCATCTATGGAGCGAAGGAAATAGGCAACGTTTCGGGCCGAAACCCTTCGGCCCGAAACGTTGCCTATTTCCTTCGCTCCATAGTGCTGCACCCGCTGAGTTTCTCCAGCATTTTTGTCTAGAATGTTGTTGTGAATTACAATGGACGTCTTGAGCGTAGACGGGAACGTAATATAAATGCATGCAAGGTAGTTGCGATTAAACAAGGGTAGAGGAATAATTATTTGATCTATGACTGATCATTGTAAAATAAGTAACCTCAATCTTGTGTGGTGCCACCGGTTGGTTATCAGAGTGTGAACTCAATAGTCATGGTAAATTTGATTCTAGCCGGATTATACATCTGTAAAGTAGTTGTAGTAAATGCATGAATAAAAGTCATGGAAACTTGGCACCTACAACAGCATCTTCCCGGCATGCAGTAACATAACACTTGTTCTTGCCTTTGCTTGCTGGGTAGTTTGCAGTCCTGGTAAGTGACGGGTGCGGCGCTCCAGAGTTAAGAGTGAGTGGTCTGTTTTACCCGCCATGTAAAGGGTGCATGGTTGTAGTCAACCCCGGTCTAACTAGGTAATCATATTTCGTAATAAGGCCACGGTTTAAATATAACTGTTTGGCGAAAGCACTCCACATTTCAAAAGCGTTTTAAACTTTTAACATAATGGTTACTAAAGATACATAGGAGGCCGTTCGGTAGGGTCAATGTATCTCAGAGATTAATTCAGTCGATGAGAGAGTGGCAAATGCGATCCCTGAACATTTAACAGTAGACAGCAATATAAGACAACGTATATAGGATATATATATATTTTTAAATCCTGCTTGCCCCCTCTGGGAGATTGAGAACTGTCAACATTCTTGTACAAATGTTGAATGACCCCTAACATGATCAGTTGTAAAAAGTTTGTTTTCGTTGTAGGGAGGAAGTCGAAGTTAAAACAGCCCAAACGAGGAGCTACTTTCGGAAGATATAATGAATGGCTATTTTAAACATTAAAAAGAAATTGCCATCATCCCAATGATGCCGATCTGTTTATTTAATGGTCTAACTGGCCGCAGCTTTAACCGCCGACTATTAGATTGTAAAGTGAAATTCAAGCTGCAGCTACAAAGCGGAAAGCTGCATTTCTCGAGAGGATCCCCCTCTTTCCGGAAAGCAGGAAAGACCATACTGTTCACGACAGAAGAGGGAAAACCTACCAGTCTTCGGGGGAACCTCAATCAAATATATTATTTTCCCACAGCCAGGATCGGACAGCTTTTTATGGCTTCAGTCTTAATGTTGAATAAATCATGTTTTAATTTACGTCCTGCAATCCGGATCGATTGAAATAACATGTATGGGGCCTTTAAATAATAATTTCACCTGGAGATCGGCAGACGTCTGGGTGAATTCTGCACCCCCATTCTCCCCGCCCGCCCATCCACTCCTCCGCCGTCCCCTCATCCCCACCAACCCGCCACCAGCACCCAACACACACATGGACATCAAAAGCCACGTTCCTCCTGTAACGGGCTGACACCAAACAGTTGCATTCATTTCCTTCCCCATCCATTAAAAACAAGAGTCAGGGAGATGTTTTATGGTCTCTGTGCTACAAAATAAAATGACGTGGCTGACAAACACTGATTGATTTAACAGACTTCTTTCTGTCCCTAATAAGTTAAATTCCAGATTGCTCTCTGTATCGTCGGCTTATTTCAGCGACAGATGATTTACCGGCTGAAACTAACTTTGCAATTTGTCCTATCAAACGGTCAAATGGGCTAATTTGTCCCTAGATTCGAAACGCAGAGATTAATGTACCTTTGAATTATATTAAACCATTCGTCTCTATCTGAAACATGTATTTGTATATTGTATGAGCGCGTTCCCCAGACGGGGGAGGGTGTGGGTCGGATGATGAACACTGTGTTAAACCTTTATTAAAATCGAAATGTAGGTATTGTACGAAAGTGTAAACATAGAAAAATAGAAAAATAGGTGCAGTAGTAGGCCATTCGGCCCTTCGAGCCAGCACCGCCATTCAATATGATCATAGTTGGCCATCTAAAATCAGTAGCCCGTTCCTCCTTTCTCCCCGTATCCATGGATTCCTTTAGCCATAAGAGCTAAATCTAACCCTCTCTTGAAAAGTATTAAGACACAGTCCTACATGTATACCTAAAACAAAACGGATTACAACTTTCGATAGTAATTGTTGACAGGTCACTATAGTAATTAATTTCACACATAACTCTACCAGTGGAGTGAAACTATAGCTTTATAAATGTAATTCTTCAACTTGCCAGTGCCGTCCACTCAGTGGTTGTAAGTGTTGTCTATGTCCAGTATAACAATTTGCTTGTAGTAATGGATATTATATTAATTTACAAAAAAAAGGAGAATAATGCATTTATTTGTTCGGCCACGCATTTTCAAGCGTTTGGTACAAATGATAGAGAAAAATGCTGCATTGTCTCAAGTTAACCTTAGCAGGATAAACAATGGTCAAATGCATTCAACTTCTCAAACACTAAATGTGATTTTACTTTATTTTAGATTTGCGTGCTGCGTAGAATTTAATGGTATTATACATTTTACTCAGAATTCGGGTAGTTCAAATTAACAGTAGAAAATGAAGCTGCCTTTTGAAACGATGAGTAATAGCAAGCGTGGTATAACTTACAATCTTTATGTTATTGTGCTACAATCATTACATTGATATTTAGTGCCTCTCTGCTTTTTAAGCTACTATTAAATGGCTAGTCGATTCCCTGCAGGCTGCACTGCCTCTACCAGAAGTTAAAGGATCAGAATAAATACAGTCTGTGCTTGAATTATGATCCACATAGATGACTTTTTAAGGATTCCCAAAACCGTGGTTTGTAATGTTGCGGTTATTTCTCATCCATTCAATTTCAGTAATGGAAAATACCAAGCGAGAAATCTCTATCCATTATCCAGAGTGAATATGTGTGCTAACAGGAGTATTTGTCAAACTACTTCCGCACTGCGCTTGTTTGCGGGAAACTTTAGACTGACATGAATGTGGCATATAATTACGGATATACGTTCGCGTTTTACCTTGTTATTATAACCATTCCAGCTGTTGAATGGTTTTGTTGAACATACACTTTGAAAACGGCTCAGTACAGTATTAGTAATAATACCCCCCCCCCCCCCCCCCCCCCCCCCCCCCCCCCCACACACACACACACACACACACACATTTCCTGAATTAATTGTGGCCGGACATTAGTTTATTTTGTTGTGAAATATTCTTTGAGGGGTAAAAGTTATTTATCATAAGAAAGTTTCCACCCAGCCAAAAACATTCTCGATCGAACTACTGTAATGCCCAATGAAGCATCCGCGACTGGGCGTTCGTTATGGAACCGATGCATCATCTGGACAGTATAACGATGTCACCTTGTTGGGTCATGGTTCTTTACAGGACCCATTTGTTGAATATCAGAGTCATATCCGTGTGATGAATTACAGCGCGAAACTCTCAAGCTCAACATCTTCTTTCATTGACATTCTAATTTAATCCTTTTAGCCGTTTATATAAAGAATGTTAGCAGTTGAGATGTAATGCCTTTAAGTACTGTACTGCAGAGCTAGTGAAATTTATAGTTTGTGTATATATTCTGGCTCCAGATATCAGCAGTGTAATGGATGGCAGTATTTCATGAATCCAAGTATATCTTCCCGGCTGCTAGGAATCAAAAGTCATTCCATTTATGGTGCACTAATGTCTCTTAGTTAATCCACAAGACGGGCAATAAAATGTAGTAGTAAATGCGCTGTTTGAAAACAAAGAATTTATATTGATTACAGAAACGACCTAAGCTAAATAAACCACCTTTTTATTATTATATCTTTACAGCAATGATTAGGCCAGCAAAAGGGACAGTAGAAATCTGTGCAAATAAACTATGAACCTATTTTAAAGCAGACGTAGATGGGATGTAAAGCAGAGCAGGCACGGATACTTATGTTTTGTAGAATTGAATAGATTCATTATTGATACTATGAACCAGACGATTCCAGAATACATTGTTCATTTTCCCACTGTGGCATATGCTCTGCTAAAATATTACTTTTAAAAACAATAAAGTAAGTGCTTATGAACACTTAAATATAATGTGTATTTGGCAGGCTCCATCCCCCATGTTTTTTTTAATGAAATCATCGCGAATCTACATTTTGGCACATTGGATTACCAAAGATTGCAGCCGCCACGCAAACCTACCTGTCTTCTCCAGACATTGTGTCTTGCCAACAACCCAATTTTATTTGGAGAGTGTCAGCAATGACAAATTTATTTTGGGAATTAGGAGATTGGAATTTCTGCATTTTCATACGTTTAAATTAATAAATAGACGCGTCGTTACACACATTAACATTAAGCTCCTTTACAAAATAAAGGAGAATTCGGTTGAAATGAAATGTTATCTGTGACTTTTAACACAGTGAAGAGAGATTAGGCCCGTTATTCCCCCCCTATCTGCCTGCTAATGCTGACTACACATACATACGGGGGAAATCAATGAAAGGTAATGGCATAATATGTCAATGCCAGAAAGCGTGGAGGTTACTGATGTTCGAAATACCTGGATAGTTGCAATATCTCAGAGAGCAATATACTTCGGAGCAGAAGGCGGCGAACAGAAACGGCTATCAGAAATGTAATATGCTTTCTGCACCTTCTAAACTCCAGGCTCCCAGGTAAAACACCTGTTTTAATATGTATAAGAAAGAACTGCAGATGCTGGCTTAAACCGAAGATAGACACAAAAAGCTGGAGTAACTCAGCGGGACAGGCAGCATCTCTGGAGAATAGGAATAGGTGACGTTTCGGTTCTTTTTGTGTTTATCACCTGTTTTGATATTGCTTCCTCACGACTGGGAGAGTAGCAGCGCAGTTTCCAAGATGATTTACGAGTTAATACTATGGCAGATTGCCTTTAATTCCCATTAGGCTAACCAATACACAGTCCATGTTCCAGTTTGAAAGATCCTTCTTCAGGAACGATCTGAAACATTGACTATAGACAGACACAAAAATCTGGTGTAACTCGGTGGGCCAGGCAGCATCTCTGGAGAAAAGGAATATGTGACGTTTCGGGTCGGAACCCTTCTTCAGTCTGAGGGTCAGGGGAGAGGGAAACGAGAGGTATGAAAAGGTACAAATAAACAAATGAAAGGTGTGCAAAAGGACAAATCAAAGCCAGCAATAACGATCAAGGAAATGTGGAGCCCACGATGTTCCATTGTTGGCTTTGGGGAAGGTGACAATGAGTGATATAAACAGTGAAAATAAACAGGACGACAGTGAATACAGTACGACAGCTAGAGTGGGGGAGGGACGGGGAGAGAGGGGGTGCAAGGGTTACTTGAAGTTAAAGAAATCAATATTCGTACCGCTTTGTTATAAGCTGCCCAAGCGGAATATGAGGTGCTGTTCCTCCAAGTTGCTATTGGCCTCAATTCGACAGTGGAGGATACCCAGGACAGAAAAGTCCCTGTTTCTCTTCCCACAGACGCGGCCTGACCTGATGAGTATTTCCGGCATCTTTTGTTTTAATTTTAGATTTCCAGCATCTGCAGGTTTTTGTTTATTTTCAACTCTCTGAATCAGCGACCTAATAAAAATATTCGCTTTTCCGAGAAGGCGAGGCCGAATATCCCCCAATATCATTGTTGCATTACAATGAAGATATAGCTGTAATATTATGAAGTCTATTTCGATATGATCAAGTGCCGAGCAAATATCCAGATTCGCCCGTTCTTTATGAAATCAGAATAATTACAATGTTTAATACCCTGTGTGTATTTATGTACAAAGTATTCCTACTGGAGGATCCGATTAAAATGAAATATTGTCAGAACGTTCATGTTGCGTCCTTAACTAGCGCATACTATCTAGCTTACTTACAGATCTTGCTATTCCTTTAAAAGAACGGGTAAAATCGTGGTCTATCTTTGGCCCATGAAATCCTAATTAGTAGACTTGAGTCAATGATGTGTATTCGGACGACCCAGGTGGCTGGACTCACTGTCATCCCAACATGAGATCCTCCCCGCCCCCTTTAACCGGACCTCACGGAAAGACTGGAGATCAATAATCGGCTTAATGGAGCTCATTAGGATGATAGCCAGCCACCAGCCTGTGAAATTCCCCAGCTCTTTTGCGCCCAGCGCTTGGAGATGTTTAAGGAAGAGACCACTTTCCTCTCGGCCTGAGGGCTACGGTTTGTTTGTGTCCGATGCGAGGGCGGGTGATACATCAATCAGACAAGAACCTTTCTCCAACAATGACAATTTGTTTATAGCACGATGCCAAGAAAAACGCAGCAAGGTAATTGTATGTTTATGGCTCGATCTGAATACCAACGCATCATCCCAGAACACTGCCAGGCACTCTGTTGTGCCGTGATCTATGTCGGTACCACCAAAAGGTCAAAATGCCCCAGCTGCCTTAAAAACCACATCAGCCCATCAAGTAGTAATAATGTCCATTAGTTTACAATAAACTATTTGAGTGATCGAGTAAACTTATTCATAGTTACCATATGTAATCTATTCGCGAACATTATTAGCCTGTTCACTTTAATTAAAGCATCGAAATCCACTCCTTAGATATGGTTCTACACTTGTAACCTTTCCATTTGAATGTACACCGTTTCAACAGTTGCCCTGTTGTATTTCTCACCCACCGAATAAATTAATTCATGTACGATAGACACAAAATGCTGGAGTAACTCAGCGAGACAGGCAACACCTCTGGGGAGAAGGAATGGGTGACGTTTCAGGTTACCCAGCATTTTGTGTCTCGCTTCGGTTTAAACCACCATCTGCAGTTCCTTCCTGCACAGATTGATTCGTGTACCCATCTGATGCTATTCCCGTACCTGTTCCCCCCCACCCCCAGGCAATGGAGATGTTAATGTTCGAACTGCAGCGATAATAGTTCCGCTGGATTCTTCTTTAGGCTTTTTATATTAATATTTACTATATAATATTTGGTGCGTCGTGTTATGTCAAAGCGTTTTTTTTTAGAAGAGCTAATGACCCTCAATTCTTCAGAATTAGACTTCAGTTCCTTTTATCCACCTATACGCTGTCCAGGAAGGCGAGATGTATGTACGAGGTTATCTGTTCCACGTTTCATCTCTATACGGCATTATAAAATTTTATAAGGCATTTTAATTTCAACAATGATGGACAATTTTAAAACAATAAAGACAACTAAGTGTACGGCTTGACAGAATATTATGCAAGCAGAAACGATTGAGCGTCAGACGTGCACTATAGCTGCTGTCTTTATATTAACGAAGTTGCCTTTATGAGGATCTCTGTTTCAGATCTAATCCGACACTCTATCCATTTTTGTGCTACTTTTATAGAAAAAAATATTCTCCAGTCTCTGGAAGGCCTCAGTTGTTTATGCCATATTCCATAAAAATCACAAAAGACGTGTTAGTTTGAAGATCGGTTTAAATTTGATCTTTTTTCCCCTCCTCACAGCTACTCATACTTAAATTAAAAAGCAAGATCTTGGTAACTGAATTGCCTTGCCAAAGCATTTACTGCGGGATTATTTGATATTAATAAACGGGTGTTTATTTTAAAAAGTGAATAAAGCTTTAATGTAAACGGTCGTTAGTTCTGATGAGCGTTGAACAGCAATAATAAGGTCGTTTATTTACTGAGAGAAGCAAAAGTTGACATTACAGATGTAACAATCTGTTTCGGTGGACGCCAGCCAGTCCAAAGGGATTTAGCAGGGGCAGTCTTCTGTGGAAATTATTCCTTCTGTTACTGAGTTGATTTACCCTGTCCCTTTCGTTTCTGCTGCCAGATATCGTAGCTCCCAGATGCAAAACTAGTTTTTATCCCAATGCCTTGCAGGAATACTTTGGCAACGGCCATGATAGCTGACCATCTTCAACTACAGTCTTATTCTGCGCGGCTGATGGATGCGGAGACCATGACTGTAGTTGTTGGGGAGGGCTAGAAAGGACAAGCAACCAGGGTGGGGGCGGGGAGGGGAAAGTGTTACTTTCTCGTTTATTAAACTTATATTGCGAACGGAAGCTCCGTGCGAAGTGTTGTTACCGCTAGAACGCAGACATAACAAGAGAGAAACACAATGACTAATACCTCCTCAGACCAAAATGAGTCACATCAACAAATTTGGACAATCCGAGCAGCTTTTCCAGACCAATAGAATAGAAGCTTGTGTAGGAAGGAACTGCAGATACTGGTTTAAACCGCAGGAACAGGGTACTGATTGTGGATGATCAGCCATTATCGCTGTGAATGGCGGTGCTGGCTCGAAGGGTCGAACGGCCTACTCCTGCACCTATTGTTTATTGTCTATTAACATAGACACAAAAAGCTGGAGTAACTCAACGAGACAGGCAGCATCTCTGGAGAGAAGGAATGGCTGTCGTTTCGGATCAAGACTCTTCTTCAACCTAGAAGTTTACATGCTTGGCGCAGTAACAACGAATGCACGAAAGAGTACCTGTTTTACTGCTAAACGTGTCGCTGAGAGCTCGCTTTATCCTTTCCCACGTACCAATTATGCAACGATTTTTTTTAAACAAAACGCTGGCAGAAATAATTTGAACGCTTGCGTTACCATAATAAAAGTCGGTGAAATTCAGGAAGAGTAATTCTGAGACTATTGTGTTGACGTTTGCTATGGTGAATTGGAAGTCATGCATATGTTCTAAGTATGCCTTGTTTCAAGTTGCATTTAATATCGAGATCGTATGATTTTTTTTGGAAAGCTATGCATATTTGAATGAGTTTTTAAATTATTTTCGTGTAAGATAAGCCAACTTCGAGCCAATTTTAAAACCAGTTCAAAATAATCTAATACAATTATAATTTTGCACTTTCCAATCCCTCAAAGTTCAGTGCAGTGAATAAACAGTCAATACAGTCAAACAGTCAATAGTAGATACAAAATGCTGGATAGGCAACATTTCGGGTCGAGACCCTTCTTCAGACCCGCTGAGTTCCTCCAGCATTTTGTGTCTACCTTCGATTTAAACCAGCATCTGCAGTTCTTTCCTAAACAGTCAATAGTGCTGAGCTATGACTGAAAGATCATTACTCTACTTCTTACAACCTACATCCTCACCGTGTCACTCTATTAAGGTTACAGTAGTTTTTAATAAACAGTTGTGCCTAGCACCAGTCATCTGGAGCACGACTCACTCGACTCGTGTAATACATTGCAACAATTCTCCTCATTAAAATGAGGACGATCCGTTTAAGACATGTTTAAGACGTCTTTAGTTTTTAAAAAAACCCGTAAATCGTACTGCTAGTATTTCGCTAATGTTGACAGATCCCAGTAGCAGACATGTGGTCCAGGAATCAAGAGAGGTCGCAGGATACAACCTGACTCCAGAGAGGATTCAGTATATATATTATTTTCAGACTAAACTACAGGCACCAATAACACTTCTGTAAATTTAATTTGGAAAATTGCGAAAAGCCAAGAAAGTGGAATTTAGACGATTTTTTTCTGTCTTCTGTCAACGATTCCTCCAAAGAAGCCCAATGATTTACATTGGCGCGGTTCCAAAATGCCAATTCATTATTATATTCACCGAAAATTTACTTTCCAGAAGTGTTTTCTTTATTATTCGAATTCTGTACAAAGATAAATGCAATTAAGACATAACTGGCATCTTATGGGTTTATTTACTCCTAACCTGTGCTTTAACCCCTCGTTAATCTTATTTCCAATCAATGTGAAGCAATCGGACGGTGAATGGTTAATAAGAGACTAAAGTATAACTATTGCACTGAGCTGGACCATCGTTAGTAATCGCAAACGATACAAGGAAGATGGGGAGATCACGATACTGCACCTCATTTCGTGTTATTACGAACTGTCGAAATAACTCGTTTTAAATCCATGTAATTTCTGGATACTTATTTCACTCCCCACGACTCAGCGTGAATCTGCTGGAGTTGCAGGCTATTGACTTGAAATATGAAGCAACGAACAGTCACCGTGCTGTTGGAATACTTTGAGTGTGTGGCGAGGTGAAGGATCCAATGGGTCGGTGCGGAGATCGGACACTTTGAACCCGATGGAACCGTGCAGCAACCCAGTGCACCCAGTCTCCAGCGCCTACCTGGCACGGACCAGTAAAATAAACAGCACTCTGATGACAACACTGTCAGAGATGGGTTAAAGATAAGGCGCCTTCAGATCTCACTTGTTTTAAAAGAGAAGGAAATGTTTGTTAAAATAGAGGAGGGGGGGGGGGTCCAATTGATTTAAAGTGTGTAAAAAAAGGACTCATATAAGTGCTGGAGTAACTCAGCAAGTCAGGCAGCATCTCTGGAGAACGTGGATAGGTGGCGTTTTGGGTCGAGACCCTTCTACGTTTTGAGTTAGAGTGTACCTGTATGTAGTTATAAGTCGAAACGACACCAACGGAAATGATGTGGAGATTTCTTTAAACGGGGATAATTTAATAGGTAATCCAAATTGCTACTCACGTGGATGTTATTAAATAATTTAGGCAAAACAAGTTAGCAAAGTAGAAATCCCAAGGCAAACTCTGCCGCCTTTACTGTTGGTATGATGAATGGGGATAGAACAACCTACGTACAAGTTACTTGTCTAAAACCAAATACAAAAAGGAGAAAGTGAAACTGTCAACATAATTAAAGCGTTAGCTATTTAAAATTCACCTATAGCTAATGCAGATTCTTTAAAGCTAGATTATATTCGATAGCACGGGAGGTGTGATCCATAAAGAAAGGCAAAGATAAATCTAGAGGAAGTCCGAGGCGACTGTACATTGGGAAACGTTTAATAATAAATTTGGCGATCAGGTAACAGGTATATTTGGGGAAATCATAAGATGGCAAAAGGCCAACTAGTACAACGAAGCGTCCTTTAAACCAGTATACCCATTTTATTAGATGTATTTACGATCAGTGCAATATTTTGAATCAGCCGGCATTGAAAGGAAATATTGGACATCACTGGGTAAACAGACCTTGAAAAAGCAAAGACTCGTCATTCTGAATATTAATACATAGTGATAGCTCGAACAAGGTGGTGGGTGTTTATAGATCCTGGGCCTCTAAAAATCAATATCAAATGAAATTTGATGAAAATCAAATGAAAAATCAATATCATATCATTAAAACTTATAATACAAGAACATTCACTTTCCAATGATATCCTTTTTTAAACAAGACATATGATTTCAAGTGTCAAACAATATTTACATATTTGCAATTTACACGTAGGAAGTTGAATGTGGTCTCTTTTCGACTTCCTTTCGCAATAATATAACTTATTAATTTCTTCTGAAATGTCCTTTACCTCGTGGCAATCCCTTTGGGGAGGGGGTGGTAAAATAATGTTCTCATTTATAGCAAGATTTGCGTTGGAGACGCCGGGGCACTTGGTTCGGGTGTGAGGCTTTGCTGTGGTACTGCAGTACTTAAGGGACCGAGACCCGATCTAATGACGGTGGGCTTGAGATCTGCTGCGTCGTTCACCTCGATGTCTTTCTCGTTCAGGTCAGTGGATTCAGAGTCACTTTTCTCACTGTCGCTCTGATTCTCCCTCACTCGCTGTTCCCCCTCCACAGAGGCTGGCTTCTCCACTGCTTCCTTCTCCTTATCCTTCTGCGCCTGAGCTTCCTTCGAGTGCCTCCACTTCATCCGCCGGTTTTGAAACCACACCTTCACCTAGCGAGAGAAGAGCAAAAAGTCAGCCACGTACAAAAGAAACGCTTCTTAATAAAAAACAACATTCTGTACATAGATTTTTTTTCCTTCCCGTCTGCTCAGCCCGTAACACAAGACCGGTTTCAGCTTCAGAGGAAGGCCCTTGCGTGTGCCCGCGTTACAAAACACTGCCTTGGGTTTTGTATAAGTTACCACTTCCTCTATGCGAAGAGCTTTATAACTTCATAAAGCAGTGCGGTCACCCTTTAGCAATTTCAAGAGAGCTGCGTTTCACCTTTATTAATAGGATATGGCACTGCCCACGCAAATAATCAAATGGTGGCACATTAACTTCAGGTCAACAGCCCATATGAAAACACACCCCAAATTGGATTCTTCACCTAACTGCTGTGCTCACGGCGATTTTGTTTTTGAATTGCCTTCCTCCAATTTTATATTGCATTTTTGTAACCTTTTGTAAAGTTTATTTCATACCGTGGCTGCTGATAAATGTCGAGTTATTGCATTGAATTGATTTGTGCTTTAATTTAACACTAACCTGGGCATCTGTCAACCCCAGCATCGCCGCCAGTTGCTTCCTGTCAGGTTTCGTCACATACTTCTGAATCTCAAATCTTTTCTCCAGACCCTTTCTCTGCAGATTAGAGAATACAGCTCTGGACCAAGACCGTTTCCTTTTGTACGTCTGTGGCATTGTGTCCTTCGTTAGAACAGCGTAAGGCCCTGCTAGTTAAAATGAAGCGTTGCATCAGAGTTAATGTTGCCAAGTTCTGCCCTACTTCTACAACAATTCAAAGCTATTTTTTTTCTTCGAATACGAAGCCTAATTTATTTAAAGTTTACCGATGGCTAATAATTAGAACGAGCAATGTCTTTTTGGCTATTTTCGGGAGTCAGGAACTTAAATGTGCAGTTGGACAGTTGCACTATTGCAAACCGCAAGAGCGCTGCTTTTGAGCGCGTTTCACTCTGCGTGTCTTTATATATAACTCATCGGTTGGAATCACATTTAGAATATTATTGCATTGCACTGCATGCAGAGTTGCAATGGCTGGAATCATTAGTCTATTGTTTCAATAAATCACAATATAGACGTTAAATAGGCCAGAAATAGGTTAAAAGGCCTGTGGGTCCCATGAACTTATTGAGAGGTGACGTTAACCTTGTTATTCTCAGATGTATTCATTTCGTTTTATGAGATTGCCTATGGAATACACACACGCCTTCTAACGTGTAGATATTTTAACCAGAGCGGCTGATGTAGAATTTATTTTGTGTGTGGCGAAAATTGGCGAATTAAGGCTATTAACCTGGAAAATAATCCTGATAATGTTGCTGGTGCGAGCTTCTGGAGTTCAAAACAGAGGGAGGCTCACCAAGTCCAGGGTCCAGCGACGCAAAGAACTGGTTGGCAGAACTGTGCACGGAGAGGTGGATTCCGGGCCGCCGACTTGGGCCCATGAGAGAGGTGAGATCTGCAACAATAAAGGGGGAACAGGGTATATGGGCATGCTGCTGGCAGATGGGGTGGTCTTCAGTTCAGTCCTGTTCATTCATAAAACAATAGCTATATTAACTCCCACTATTATTGGCCGTGCTATCCGAAACATCCACTGAAACTTGTAATACAGAGACACTGACAATGGCAAAACGCACCACCGTTGTGCATTTGACTGACTCCTGTAACTTCGGACGTTACATCCCAAGCAATCCGCCCGCACACGCTTTGCACACACGCAAATTAATTGCATGAGCAGGGACAAAAGCTGGTGGTGTGACTCTAAAGCGGTAAACAGAGTGAGATTTCCCGTCCATTTCCCAAGCAATTATAGCAGACTTTACATGGTAAAATGAGCGTGTCATTTTGATGCAGCATTGCTGTTGATGCCGAGAGAGTTTGTTTGTAGCTTGTCTTACCTCGTAAAGTGTTGCATTCCTTGATTTTAAAGTCAGTATCGGCGGACAGGATGCGGTCAATGCCGAACTTAAGGTCCTTGCTGGAGGGCGCGGGAAGCTGATGCACCGAGCCGGCTGCCAGCTGAATCCGGGGCGAGGAAGTGCAGATGGCCGGCGCTCGATGGTAGGGGGAGGCGGGCGAAGGTCTCTGAGCGAAGCCGCCCATATGCTCCGGGGCCACGGGCGTGGGGCGCAGAGGGGAGCCCGACGGCTGTAAGCTGTGGTGTCCGCTCATGTGAGCTACGATGGCCGATGATCCAGCCAGAGTCGGCGGGCCGGTCGGCATGTTCTCACTATCGCTCAGATGCAGAATGTCCGCGATGCAAAACGAAGGCTTCTTCACCGAATCCAACAAGCCATTCGAGCAGTAGGCAGACCAGAGACTGAAATTACTGGCGTAATACGGAGCTAGTCCCGCGGTATACATTGTGCAATCACCCCCTTCGCTTTGTTTTTTTTGAACAACGAGGATGCAAATACGAAAGATACGATCTAAAATAGACTGTTTTGGGGGGAGGGGAAGGGAACTTGACTTTGCGAACTCGGAACTTTCCTAAAACTCATCTGCACATTTGGCAGAGTTCAAGTAGGGCTTGGGAAGAACTTGCCACTGTTCAACCGAGATTGGCTGCGAGCGCTCCCAGCGCACCCAATGGTACAGAGAGGCCTGGAGCTGCCTGCTCCGCCCACAGCACCGCAGCTGCAACTCAAGCCTCCTGTCAGCCTGCAAAGTCGTGATTCACTGCCAGCAGAATTAACTTCAAGTATTTTTTTGACTCACGCAATTGCAACAATGAGAGTCACGTCAGTAGTTACATTTGGTCGCAGTTCCCAATGAATGATTAAACATTGTGAGGCGAATTTTCCCGATAACCCAACGAATCAAAGACACGCAGACACATTGATTTCAATATGTTTAATATTCATGTGTTCTTTTTGTTTCCACTTTATAGCCTTTAACCGCATTGAATGATACTCCGCGTGATTTAACAAGACAAATAAATCAATGCGACGTTTTAAAATAAGTTAACTGAATCTTTAGGAGCTTAGAGCTTATTCCCTTTACCCTGTGTCTGTATACACGGTGGGCGGCTTGATTGAAATAATGTATAGTCTTTCCGCTGCTGGAACGACAAAATAAAATCACTGTATCTCAATACATGTGACAATACACTAAACCAAACTAAACTAAACTAAACTAGAGAGAATGTCTAGTGTACTTGAAGCCGCCTCTCAACACGGAGTCTTTTAGAATCGAGAAAAACGAATTTTATTTTTTTTTAAGTTGGGAACAAATTACACATTAGCCTGAAACATTGCATTTTAAAGTTTGGATGCAATTAATTATTTAGGGCTGTTCGATACCAGAAAGCTGCCTGATATGGCTCTTCATGTTGTAAGAGCATATGTAGGTATTTTCCATATTTTAAATACAGCCCCAGTCTGCGTGTCCCCCCCTAACCCTACTCACAATGCAGCTGATCTACATTTAACCTTAACCTCCTGCAATTGACGTTGTAACAATGGTGTATTATTGAAAAGTACGCAATTGGCCTGGACTCCTCTAACCTTAAACCCCTGCAATAGGTTTAATGACAATACCATTTGCAAATAAGTTATTTTCATGGGTTTATATAACAATGGAAAGCACCTTGCTTTATGTATCCTCAGTACATTCTTAAGTATTTGTTTAAACGACAAATATATAGAGACTGTTTTCCCCTGGACCAGTCTTCACAGTAGAGGAAATGTCGAGCTCTATTAAGTTCACATCGTTGATAGCCATCCTGTTTTGATGTGCTTAAACGCGAAGTAAATGAGCGGATATGCCTGTTAGATTTTCTTAAAATAGAGCCCGTTTAGTATTTTAGGATACAGCAAAAATCATTATTTCTTCCGGAGAAAAACTTTATAATGACTGGTAGAACTTCCGTTTTCAATATTTGTGCAACTTTATCTCGTCTCGCAAGTTGTACTTGTGACGCAAATCCGCTCCGGTACATGAAAATGCCACAGAAAAAAAACACACGAAAACAAACGTGACCGGACCGATCTCAATCCTTTGAACAAAAAAAAATCCGCTTTAAGATTAGTTCCCTGTTGACCCCAGATTGTGCATAGAATAATAGAATCCCAAATCTTAAAGAAAATGAACGATTAAATATATATATATTTGAAAGAAATAAGTCAACATGGTGAAAGGGAAATATTCAAATTTATCTTCACTTCAAAGTGCCTTTAAATTGCATTTCACTAAAAATGCCTCTTTTAGCGTAAACAGTTTATTGAACTGGAAATATCTGTTTGCAATGCGTTGTCAAAGCACAATTTGTTTCTGTGCAGTGCAGTGAAATCAGCGGGAGTAGGACAGGTGGTGATATTCCTTCTCTCAGCTGCACTGGTCCAGTGCTCGGCTCTAGTGCAGTGAGTGCAACAGAGCTGATCTATCCCACGCAATAAATAGCCACAGGATTTTACTTTCAAGCATCCATTATCCTAAATGTTGGGACACAATTAGAAATGATAAATTGTTTATTTTATATAAACGTAATTCTAATTCATGATTATAACAGGGCGGTTTTCGGTGAAGCATTGTTTCAAGTAATATTGTCATATTATAAGTCATATTGTTTGGTGTATTTGGGAATGATTAGTCCCGGAAGACTCTCTTTGGCCCACGATACATTTAGAATATTCTAGTGACACTTTTTTCCGGGACGCAAATAGCGAAATGAATCTCTGTGCTCGTTCACACAGACACAACAATACGGGGAAAAGGATGGAGAAGTAGCTCAGCGGGCACCGAGCGACGCATTTATTTCAGGTGCGGCGGTGCTGTAAAAAGAAACATTTCAGTCATGTAGAGGCTGTTATGACAGACATGGGACAATTCTATTTAAAAAGATGGCTGTTACAGATATATATACATATTATGCGAAGTTGGAGGCAACAGCTACTTATTCTGATCGACATTCCTGGTAAAAAAAATAGTTCATTTCAGTCTAACATAAATCAAACTCAGTCAAATAGTGCCTAGCTACCCGCCCTCTAACTTTCCCGTTCTATCTATTCACTTACAGATTGCCTGCCCATTTATCTGCCCATGATAGTTTTCCTAGTCACGGCTCCACCAATGTTGTTGGTTTCATCGTTCTTGTTCTTTCAAATTCTTCATTTGGTCTTGTACAGTGATAAATAATTAGCATTTTAAGTCGAGGTTTGGAACCGTCCTTAAGTTGAAGCAAAGATAGACACAAAATGCTGGAGTAAATCAGCGGGACAGACCACATCTCTGGAGAGAATGAATAGGTGACGTTTCGGGTCGAGACCCTTAAGTTGCAGCAACACTGGACATTTTTAAGAAATGTAAACTTAATTAAGTAAATCAATCAGCCAGTAATAATTAACTTGGATTTAGTGTATAGTATTATCAATAATTCACAATCCACTTGTTTATATCCAAAATATCCATGGGAAATTTTTTTTGAACATTTACTCTTAATGTGGTAATTAATTTAGCGAAAGCCCGTGAGGCATGTCCCCTGTGAAACAGAATGTAATGCAGCTGCAATAAGCGGTGTCTGCTGGAGTGAGAATGGGTTTTTGCTGATTTTTTTTTGGTTGCAAATGGCTGGGTGTTTCCAGTGCTGGCAAGGTAAGGGGAGAAAGAGTGGGACTGATTTATAGATGCACATTGCCACCTATCGGCAGCCTGGAGCCCCCGCAGGTGGAACCGCTCCAAAGTTGCACGGGCTCCATTCCCCCATTGGCAACATTTGGAACTCATTTGCTGACCAAACGTAAAGGCAAATAAGGTAGATTTATAATTTGTTTAACTTCAAGAAGAAAAGCACATTTCCTTTTCAGGGCTGGGTAAACGTTTTGCAGTTGTGCAGCTCAGTGATTTAACTGTCTCTTCCCGGTTAGTAATGGAGCGGCTCTTGATAATCCATCTCCCAAAAATATGGTTAAACTATGTGCTTGGTAAATGCAGCTAACCAATGTAATGTATTCCCCCCAAAGGAATTTGTAAATGCTTCTTACACTAATATACCATACTACCAGGTGCCAAATATTCAGCGGAATCACATCCACGAAAATGTCGGAGTGAACCATTCTACCGGAGATGAAATGTAAGGTAATTAATTCTTTACGATGTTTTGCGGGGGGGAAATACAGGTAACTCTCGGCTTCGGAAATACGCACAAGAATGTTGATGCCTACTTTCATGTATTTTGTGGACTTTGAGATGGTTAGCGGTAAATTGGAAGCCTTATGAGTTCTTCAAATCATTTTACTAAAAAATGGTAATCTGATCTTGCGCGTGTTGTCGCCCGAGCGACCAAATAAACTGGAATCGAAAAAGTGAAATGAACTGTCTGCAGCCATTCTGGTGACAAGGAAGCGAGTCCCTGCGACGAGCAGCCGTTGAACTCAGTGCAAAAGATCGAAAGATCTCGGAGGTCGACTCATTCCTTCGTGTTCCGGTTACAGTCTGCAGCCAAGCGGGGGCGGGCAGGATAAGTGCCTTCATATATATATTCTTATCTCGCTTTTTTTGCCCCTCCCTGACACAACTGCGAACAGATCGCGTCATTCCGCTTTCATAGACGGGTCGCGGGCCAATGACTTCCAATTGCGAATCCATACAAGAGGAAAAACTTCCACCCCCTCTTCCCATTTGGTAGGTAGCCTGGTCTTCAATCCAACGTGCATGCAATTTGTGATCAATTCAGAAACGATGGATGTGGTGCTTCGTGATTCATCGGGTGGACATTTGTAAGTGAGTCTTCTGTGCAATTCAAGTACGGCGAAAAAAACACAGCAACCGCTGGAGGAACTCACCGGGTCAGGCAGCATCTGCGGAGGCCAAGGAACGATAGGCGCTTCGGGTCCAAACCCTGCATCAGGATTGGTGTGGGGTCTCCAACTGAAACATCAGCCAACTCTCTGCCTCCGCAGATGCTGCCTGACCCGCTGAGCTCCTCCCGCAGTTGGCTTTTCACCCCCAGATTCTCGCATCTGCAGTCTCTTATATCTCTCTCGCACCTTGCCACACACGAGCAGGTTCCCTGCGCCTTAAGAGGCCGCATGCCTCAAGGCGCTAAGATATTTGCATTGTATTCAGATTGACGACTTTCTTCGCTTATGTAGGCAGCATGTGTTATTAGTTTAACAAAAGGTTGCGTATCGGAGTCTATCAGACACAATTGGAAGATTTCCCACCCCTATTCTGCGTTTGTGTGTACTTACATTCCCATTTCACCCAGACATCCCGGTATTATGGGGCTGGCAATAGGCCATATGCTTACATTCAGTCAAATAGATTTATGCAGAAATTACCAATCAGTTTTTCAATTTTGTGCTTCCCTCCCCTTGTGTGGCAATGACGAAAATTGATCGATCTTGATTTTAATGTGATTTGGCAAAATAACTAGGTGTAAAACATGCAGCACGCCACCAGTCCCGATACAGGATCACCGTCCACAATGTCGACCTATTCCTTTTGCCTTCACAGATGCTGCACGACCGCTGACTTCTTTCAGCGTCTGTTTTGTTTTAATTCCAGAATCTCAGTTCAATTCAGTTCAGTTCTATTTGTCATATGTAGGTTAACACTGGGTCAACGGTACAATGAAATGTGTTTGACAAGACAACAGGTCACCTCAGCAATGATATTACAAGGATAAAATTAAGATAAAAAAAGATAAGATAAAAGTGACATTGGTAGGTAAAAGACAATAATAAATGACATAATCAACATATATGATGCGTTTATGAGTTCAGCAGCCTGATGGCCTGATGGTAAAAACTGTTCTTAAGTCTGGTGGTAGTGCAGCCATGCTCCTGTATGGTCTGCTTGACAGACATCTGCAATGTCCTTTGTCCTCAATCCACCAAGCTAGTTCAGATTTATGTTATTTAATTTGTGGTTTGATTATAGTACTCTCCATAGTGCCTGAATAAAAGTAAATGTTTGCCTAGCCAGCTAATTCTTGCTGTTTTTTCCCGGATATTCAGTCAGATATCAATGCATAGGAATGAACTGCAGATGCTGGTTTACACTGAAGACAGACAGAATGCTGGAGTAACTCAGCGGGACAGGCAGCATCACTGGAAAGGATTGGGTGACGTTTCGGGTCTGAAGTCTGAAGAAGTAGCAATGTTACAAAATTTTGAGATTTTAAAAATCAAGTCTGCAATTTATCCCATCAGATAAAGCATAAAAATAAGTTTAATTTGACACCCAATTCACTTTCATATCTCAAGTATTTAAAAAGTTATGGCCATTTTCATACTCGGAAATTAGCATCTTGTTCCCTATTGATTTTCTATGGACATAACAAAAAAGCTGTGATCGTGGACAGTCAAAAGCACATAACTTTTCAGTTATCATAGATTGAAGCATTCTGAAACAAATATAAAATAATCTTACTTGGATGACCTGAAATTAAAGCATATAATTAGTTAGTGACCCAATTGTAGCTCATTTCAAACTTCAATTACTAGATCTAAACATCTATCCATTTCTTAATAAATGATTAACATTTTTAAATAGCCTAAGTGTCCAAATAATATTCACAAATAATTCACAATAAAACATGATTTTTAAATCTCATTTACATTAATTTATAGGCCAAATGGAAGGAATCTAATGTTTAATTGCTGTAAATTAAAGTCCATTTAAATCAGCTTTCTAGTGGGATCCTGTGAACGCGCTGGTTTAGAACGTTCACATTGCGGTAGATTTGTGCCCTCAAATACCCAGAAAAGTACTGCGGGATATAATGGGCCCAAAATTAGCTACTCGCAACATAAAACTTTGTATAAAGGGATCTTAAGAAGCCCTTTTTATTGTAAAAATAAACAGCCTACCTTCTGTTGTCTCCTGTATGAGATCCGGCCGATTGCCGGCGGTCGGGGGTTTAGAGGTTAATTTTTATACTATAACAATTTGATAAAGCCCTTAAAACTAATAATAGCTAAAGCGACGGAATCCTCCAGCGATTTTTTGTTAATAATTAACTAGGCTGAGCATCCTCGATTTGAACAGCCTAGTGAAAATCGCGTTTTAAACCCGCCCCCCTCTAAACGGCGCCAAAATCGCGCACACGGGCTGGGACAGATTTTCAGCGAATCTTCAGGTATGCTTTGCAACATACCTAGAAGAAGAGCCTCGACCCAAAACGTCATCCATTCCTTCTCTGGCGAGATGCTGCCTGTCCCGCTGAGTTACTCAAGCATTTTGTTTCTATGAGCACATACATGTTCTTCTCATTAATAGCAATCCATATCTAATTGATCCAAATGTCTACAATTTGATGCAGATGGTCGGACCAATAGGGCAAAGTAGGAATGGGATGGAGGTTTAAATTGGTTGGCAATGGTGAGCTCAAATTCGCCCTATGGACAGAAAGTAGGTACTTGGTATAATTTTTCATCAAAGCAAAGGAATGCAACATTTAGCATGGACAAGTGAAAATCAGTTTAGTTTAGTTTATTGTCACGTGTACCAGAATAGAGTGAAAAGCTTTTTTGTTGCGTGCTATCTAGTCAGTGAAAAGACTATGCATGATTACAATCGAGCTGTCCACAGTGTACAGATGCAGGATAAAGGGAATAATGTTTAGTGCAAGATAAAGACCAGTAAAGTCTGATTAAAGATAGGTCTCCAATGAGTAGATGGTAGGTCAGGACCACTCTCTAGTTGGTGATAGGATGGTTCAGTTGCCTGGGAAGAATGGTGTAAGGAAAGGGAAAGCGGTGTGAAGAAGGATCCTGACCTGAAACATCATCTATCCATTTCCTCCACGTGTTGCCAGACCCACTGAGATATCCAACACTTTGTGCTTTACTTTAGAAAATATGCAAGTTACATTCTTTATTATCATCATGAAAGAACCATGACGAAGCTCAGAGAGAATCCAAAGTTTCCAAAAACTTATGATGTTCAACCAATGACAGGGGCACAGCCAAAGAATGCTGAACCCTTTTAGCTGAAAAGAGCATGACATATTCCACCACACTTCCAAATTATGCAATGAGGAACAAAGGTGATGAGCAGAAGGTGGTGCACAGAGCCACACAGTTAATATCTGATGTTCCTGGATTTCAAGTCATGTGTGAGACTCAAGCTGTCAGGTGGCCTGGTGAGATGCTGCTTTACCCCAAAGATGGACACCATGTGTTGGAATTGTAATCTCTCTTGGCACGATGAATTATGACAGAAAATGATCTCTCAATGTACTTTCATAACTTTTCCACAAATATCAAAATTACATTTTACTCACCTGACAAAGAAGGCATAATGGAGTGTTTCTATCGAATTGGGCACGACTGTAAATGGTTTGGAAAAAAGGTATCGCAACGCATTCAAATTAAGCAGCGATAGTTGGTACATACATTCAAATGCTAGACACAAAGCACTGGAGTAACTCAGCGGGTCAGACAGCATCTCAGGAGAAAAAAAAGGTTCCCTGGAGATGCTGCTTGACTCCCTGAGTTACTCCTACACTTTGTGTACATCTTTCGTGTAGCGCAGCATCTGCAGTTTTTTGTTTCTTCATTCAAATGCTAACAACGGTGGGGACAACTTCCTACAGTGTGATCGACATTTCCTATAGTTTTTCAGGCCTTATAACAGTCATGAAAATCCTGTAGCCAGTTAACAAATAATTTAAGTGGTTGAGCAGGGTATCAAGGAAAATAGTGGAAATATTTAAAGATGGGCAGAACAGTAATAACAATGAACTGCAGATGCTGGTTATCCTAAGAAAGACACAAAAAGCTGGAGTAACCCAGCAGGTCAGGCAGCATCTCTGGAGAACATGGATAGGTGATGTTTTATTCTGGAAAAAGAAGGGTTCTGACCCCAAACCACCTTTCCACGTTCTCCAGAGATGCCGCCTGACCCACTGAGTAACTCCGATATTTTGTGTCTTTCTTAAGCTGAATTCCTTATCAATAAAAATTATGGGAACTTACAAGTTACCAAAATCATCATTACAAAAGATCCACTTATTAGCTCTGGTTTAAAATGCTTCATTAATAGAAACATGGTTTGCTGATATTCATTATCACCTCCTAGAAAACATCACTTTCAGCTGATTAGTTTGTTATCAAAACATAAAGATGTGGGGTTTTTTCCACTCAGTGATAATGTTTTATTAAAAGATTTTAGAAAAATTATCGATGCCAAATAGAAAAAATAATGTAAAAGATCTTGGGCCAATTCTTCGGAAAATATTTAAAATTCAAACAAGTAATCTATTTCATGACAAGAGAGTTAAGTTTTCTCAATATCTGTATAGCATTTAACTGAGCATGTTATTAAATAGCACCAGCAAAGATGTTAGTGTGAATCGCAGGAACTCCTCTGAATGGTGAAGCCCTATCTGATTGAGGGAGAAATGTATTGTTCTTGGAATTCAATGTTTGAAGCCCAAAATTGCCTCTGCCAAAGTCCGTGACTCAGGCATTTTCAGCTGCTCCACTGATTTTTCCTTGCATAATATAATGAAGATTGTTGGAGTCAATTTTCACAACATTCAGATCTGTTCACACCGCCAAATATAAAGGAGCTTCTGCCAAGCAAAGCAGGGCAAGTAGCATTTATGCTATGTAAATCAAATGAACTAATTAATGGACGTTGCCTAGATAAAAATATCAAATCAGCTTCTTTTCACTTACTCAAACTTCCCAAATTCAGTGGTACTACGGCACCAAATCTTGTCAGTTGCTATATCTGTGAGATCACCAATGATAAGACATTTAACTGGACAGCCAGATGAACAAATGTTTACTACAACAGAGATTGAACAGAGAACTACTAACCACACAATGTATTTTCTTAATCTGCAAGATACAATACTGTGACAAAATATACATCAGGTGTCTGTAAGGGTGTACAATAATGTGGAAGAAATCCAACATCGTTCGTGACAGAGCAATCTCCTTGTCGAACACACTTGTTAATTCCCCTATGAGTCACACTCTATCCTAATTTGAAGATTAAGAGTCAATGGTCAAGAATGTTTAATTGTCATATGTGACGACAAGAGAACAATTCATTTCTAATTTGCAATAGGCCTGTAAACAGAATACACATATATAAACATAAAAATTAAAATAAATCATTAACCCCAATCTATATTACTAAAAGTCTGTTCATGACCAGTTTTGGCCATCTGTGCTGCGATTTCCGAGAGAACGCCGCCACCTACGGCCGTCATTTTTGGCCACCTTGCTCAGAGCCCCCCTCCGCCGTATGTGTGCCGAGGATTTTTCCCGTCGATTAAAAATGACAGAGATATTAATGATTTGACAAAATTCCTCATTCTCTCTGCTGCCCCTGCTGGCGGCAGGGGGGAGGGACTATAAAACCAGGAAGTGGTGTGCCTCAATCAGCGTCTGCAAGCTGGAGGAAGGCAGAGGGTCACGTTTCTCTGAGCTGTGAATAACACTGAACACATGTCTACTCAAATGTAAGTGTCCTTAGTGGTTCTAAAACGCTTGCAGAATGTGTCTATTGGTTCTAAAATGTTTGCAAAAAGTGTTTATTGGTTCTAAAATGTTTGCAAAAAGTGTCTCTTTTGGTTCTACAATGCTTGCAGAATGTGTCATTTTTTGGTTCTAAAATGTTTTTTTAGGTTCTCCCCCCCTCTCCTCTCCCCCCCCCCCCTCCTCTCCCCCCTCCTCTCCTCTCCCCCCCTCTCCTCTCCCCCTCTCCTCTCCCCCCCTCTCCTCTCTCCCCCCTCTCCTCTCCCCCCTCTCCTCTCCCCCCCTCTCCTCTCCCCCCCTCTCCTCTCCCCCCCTCTCCTCTCCCCCCTCTCCTCTCCCCCCTCTCCTCGCGCTCCCTCTCCTCTCCCCCCTTTCCTCCTTCCCCCCCTCTCCTCTCCCCCCCTCTCCCCTCCTCTCCCCCCCTCTCCCCCCTCTCCCCCTCTCCCCTCCTCTCCCCACCTCACCCCCCCTCCTCCCCCTCTCCTCTCCCCCCTCTCCTCTCCCCCCCTCTCCTCTCCTTCCCCCCTCTCCTCTCCCCCTCTCCTCTCCCCCCTCTCTCTCCTCTCCTCTCCCCCCCCTCTCCTCTCCTCTCTCTCTCCCCTCTTTTTCTCCCCCCCTGCCCTCCATCCCCTCCCCCACCATTCCTCCCCTAAACCCCCTCCCCTCCACACACTCCTACCCCCTTCCCTCCACCCTCCCTCCCCCTTCCTGCTCCCCACCTCTCCTCCTCCCCTCTCAGCACACCCTCTCTCTCCCCCTCTTTCCCCTCTCTCCCCCCCTCTCCTCCCCCCTCTCCTACCCCCTCCCCCTCTCTCTCTCGCTCTCTCTCTCTCCCCCTCCTCCCCTCCATCCCCTCCCCCACCCTCCCTCCCTCCCTCCCCTAAACCCCCTCCCCTCCACACCCCCTACCCTCTTCCCTCCACTCTCCCCCCTACCTCCATCTCCCTGCTCCCCACCTCTCCCCCTCACCACCCTATCAGCACCCCCTCTCTCTCCCCCTCACTCTCACCCTCTCTCTCTCCTCCCCTCTCTCTCTGTCTCTGCCCCTTCTCTCTCCCCCCCCCCCCCTCTCTAGGTGTGACTGCAAGTTGGGGGCTATGCGTCAGTAGATAGGGTGTTTATGGGGTAAAAGGAGAAAATTAATAATATTAATATAATATTAAGGGGGGTAATTAGCGTGAGTTCGGGGGGGATAGTTAGTGTGTGTGACGCTGCATGCCGCCTCCCCCCCCCCACAACCGCTCGTTGGGGGAACAGACCCAACGGGTCTGCACTTGGTCTAGTAGTATTGCTAAAAGTCCCAGTGCAACCAAAGAAATTCCATAGTTCATAGTTTATGTTAACCTTGTGTAGCATTCAAGAGCCTAAAGTGACTGTCCCACTGCGGCGACCTAATTGGCGAGTTTAGAAGAGTTTAGGAGAGTTTGAAAAAATGTCATGTGGAAGACCTCCTTCGACCTCCTTCGACTATGTTGAAGACTAGCTTCGACTAGCTTTGGGAAAATTGGACACCGAATAGTGGAGAGTGAAGCCGACCTCCATCGATCTCCTTCGGCCTCCCTTCGACCTCCCTTCAACTATGTTGAAGACTCTCTACGACTACCTTCGACTACCCTCGATTTCCTACGAATAACATGCCAACCTACTACGAACTACTTCGACTAAACCTACGTGTAAAAAATGTATCGATTTTTTCCATGGTGACCTTTTTTTATTCGTGGGCATTTTTCAACATTAAGGTTCGATTAATGTAAGACATAATCTAATTCAATTTAAAATTTTACATAGATTATATTATTCAAAAACAAGATTGAACAAATTTTATCCAAATATATCCGCCATTTGTGATAAATGTCTATCCCAAAACGCAACTATAACGCACTCCTTAGTTTCCTGCATAAAACTTTATAGATTTTGGAGTGATATTTTCGAAATATTTACAAAATTATTTAAGATAAGAATGGAACCTAATACTGAAATGATTATATTTGGCGTAATGGAAGATGGGAATAAATTGAACACATCTCAAATTTTATTTTTTAACTATGGTTTAATAATAGCAAAAAAATTAATACTTAAATTTTGGAAAAATACATCAATACCA
Source organism: Amblyraja radiata (assembly GCF_010909765.2). Classification (NCBI taxonomy): domain Eukaryota; kingdom Metazoa; phylum Chordata; class Chondrichthyes; order Rajiformes; family Rajidae; genus Amblyraja; species Amblyraja radiata. The sequence continues at coordinate 18,149,947 of NC_045963.1, forward strand.
ACGCTTAAAATGTGGATTGCAAGTATGTTGGACACCGCACATCTTGAGGAAATGCGATTCCTCCTAATGGATAAATCAGACCAATTCATAATGAGTTGGTCTCCATTTGTCGTCTTTTTGGAATCATATGGTGCAACACAATTGTAAAAAATAACTGTTTCAGGACTGGACGAGGGTTGGTCAAGATTATAAACAATGATCTCCTTACTTTTTTTTTAATGTTTTTTTCTCTTTTTTAATTTTCTTTTTCTCAACTTTCTTCACTCATTCGTCTTTTTTCTTTTTCTTCACACACTATATATCTCACGTCTTTCTATCCTTTACTATCTAATTTCTTTTTCTTATTCTAATCTTTCTTTAATATAACAAAAAAAAAAAGAAGCTGTACATAAAATGTATTATGAAAATATATATTAGGCACTTTGGTGCCATATGATTGTACTTACTTCTAATAAAATAAAATATTTAAAAAAAAAAGAAAAATACACCGTGACCTAGCTGAGGCCTCGAGTACGCGGGGACTACTCTCGAGCATGAAGGAGAGTTACAAAGACCTCCTAGGACCTTGTGACGACCATGCTGCGAGTATGAGTCGAGGGTAAACTCGCCTGAACTCGCGGATTAGGTCGCCGTAGTCAGAGCGCCCCTTAATGCTTGTTGGGAAGAAGCTATTCTTGATCCCGTTTGTCATGATGTTCAAACTGAAACCTTCTTCACAATGGTAGAAGTGGGAATTGTGGATCTCTGATGATGCTGTCTGCCTTTTTGAGGCAGCCCCTCTTATAGATCTCTTCGATGGTGAGGAGACTAGTAACCATAATGGACCAGACATTGCCTACCACTCTTTGTAATCTCCTTTGTTCCTGTGTGTGTACGTTGCCACGATAGGCTGTAATGCAACTGGTCATTATGCTTTCTCCTGTACACCTGTAGAACTTCAGGAGAGTATTTGTTGACATACTGAACCTCCTCAATCTTCTAAAGAAACCGAGGCATTAATGGACTTTCTTTATAATTTTATCAATATGTTGGGCTTCGTACAAATCTTCAGAGATATTATGCACGCTGGAACTCGAAGTTGTTGAATCTCTCCATCCCCAACCCATCGATGTAGTTAAGTTTTGATATACAGCACGGAAACAGGCCCTTCGGCCCACAGAGTCCGCACCGACCAGCGATCCAAGCATATTAACACTATCCTACACACACCAGGGACAACCTTTTACACATACACCAACCCAATTAACCTACATACCAGTACGTCTTTGGAGTGTGGGGAAAAACCGAAGATCTCGGAGAAAATCCACGTGGGGCCACGGGGAGAACGTACATACTCCGTACTGACAGCACTCGTAATCGGGATCGAACCCGGGTCCCCGGCGCTGCAAGCGCTGTAAGGCAGCAACCCTACCGCTGCGCCACCGTGACTGCCCGATAAATAACTATTTATTTATAGGTTCGTGGATCCTCTAATTTCCTCTTCTAAAGTCAACAATCAGATCCTTAGTCTTGCTGATCTTGAGAACAACATTGTTATTCTGGCACCATTCAATCAGATTTCTAATTTCCCTACTCTGATTTATCTCTAGCATTAGTTGTCCAATCATACTTTATCCTTTATCCTGGAATTCTACTTCAAAGACAGTTTGGGGGAAATACATTCAGAGTAATTGTATACAGGCCGTTCAGTGTGGTTCTAATGTCGGGTGGCATGAACTCGTTTGGAAACAAAATTATAGAGTGAAATAAAATATAAAATTAATGAGAATAATAGAAATAGTGTCAATGGGTTAATCCCACTAAAACTATGAGCTTTCCTTACAGCTTTTGCCCCAAAGGGAAACATATCTTTCTGTCCATCTGTGAATTCAATTATAAATATAATTCATAGATTGGAAAGAGGCTTCTTTGGCCGTCGGATATCCATTCTTGCTATCTTATGACACAAATGGTGTCTGACAGAGTTCAGGATTTTACAGAGCACAGTTGTTTTCCGATTTACTTTTTCTCACCCACTGATGGCTTATGACTTTTGTTTCAAAAAGAATGGGAAGAGCTGTTTAGTCATGATCATTTGACCAAGAAAGCTGAGTTCAGCTGAAATTGGAATTCACTTTGTAATCTGACTTTGTTCATTGAAAAAGGGAAAATTGAGAAAGAATCAAGATTTTTCTTTACTTTCTGTGCAAGTAAACTGAGTAAGTGACATTATTTATGCTGAGATATTAATGGGGCATATTTAATAACTTGAATAGAACAAATTAGTGTAACATTAGGGGGGATACAGAGAAATAATATTTTGTAAGAAAAATTGGTTATCAGCGTATAATATGCACTTTTTAACTTTCTGCACTACACCTTAGTCAACCTGACCACAAAAGTGGCGAATAAACAATAAAATGTTACAATTTATTAGTATTAAATATGTTCTTAATAATGAAGCAAATCCTTTGCGAGCTTGAGGGCAATGCTCAGCTTTTCAACCAGTCTGTGCGCGCAATAACTGATTTAATTTTATTGGTATAAACAATGTATCTATAGACATATCTGGTATCCAAGCATAGCAGCTTCACCATTAAATCCATACTGCACAGACATCAGCATTCTTTGAACAAAATTTCTCATCACATATGTTTTTCACCATTCAAACAGGGTTAAAACTAATTCAAGATGCAGGGTAATCTTTTCAAGATGAGAGTAATGGTTGCCAAATAACTACAAGTTTCTACAGGTTGTAACATTTACATGTAACAATTCCGACAACTCCTTGCATTGGTACATCCCCAGAGCTTTTGAATTGAATCTCTGAGTGTATGAAAATCTGATTTGTATCAGTTCAGTGCATAGTTTCAGAGATAATACATCAAGAAAACTGATGGACATTGGGTTAAATCTAATTATTTTCTCATTTAAATCTTTTTTTAATTTTGCTTGTATTATTTGTTTTCTGCTGTTTTACAAGTTTTATGTAATTCTCTCAATTAAGCAATTTTCTGGGGTGGATTTTAACACACTGTTTGAAATGAAACAGCAATAGATTTCAATGGAGGTTTAATGCCCTGTTTCCACAGTGCTGCCATTTCACCTGGGGCCAGTGTGAGTGTGCTCTGGCTAAGTCACACACAGTGTATATTGGTGTCCTGTGATGTACATATGACATAGATGCTGTTTGAACCTGTCACATGTCAGCATGTGGAAGAAACTTAGAAGTTTATTTCTAGAATCATTTCCCAGGAGCAAAGAAAAGAGCAAGGCTGCATCTGAGTATTATCATCTACTCAGTTCCACAATACTCCATTTGGACCAATCTACTTTCCAGGGTAATCTGTTTTTGGAGTACCTGATAATATGCTGGCCCAGAACCAAGCAACTGCATCGGGATGCATATTTTGATGCATATCTACCACCCAATGGAAGTGTAGGATTGCAGGCCAATGCACCCTCACCGTAATTGCAACTTACTTTTCAAGAATGAGTAGGTTAACCTATGATGAACGTTTGTCAGCACTGGGCATGTACTCGCTGGAGTTTAGAAGAATGAGGGGGGATCTCATTTAAACATCCAGAATAGTGAAAGGCTTGGATAGAGTGGATGTGGAGAGGATGTTTCCACTAGTGGGAGAGTCTAGGAATAGAGGTCATAGCTTCAGAATTAAAGGAGGTTCTTTTAGGAAGTAGATGAGAGAAATTTATTTAGTCAGAGGTGGCGAATCTGTGGAATTATTTACCACAGGCTGTAGAGACCAAGTCAGTGGATATTTTTAAGGCAGAGATGGATAGATTCTTGATTAGTACAGGGGTCAGAGGCAGGAGAATGGGTTAGGAGGGGGCGATATATTAGCCATGATTGAATGGTGGAGTAGACTTGATGGGTTGAATGGCCTAATTCTACTCCTATCACTTATGACCTTATGACCTTCACTGACAGTGCAAAGCAGCTGTAAAAATGGTCAAGGACACAATGCAACAGAATGCAGCTGAATTTAAAAAATAACAATGACTGATGGGGAGAAAACCACAGGAAAACAAACCAGACACAACATAGATCTATCTTATTATGGAGTGCAATATTTAAAAATCAGTACTGACATTGGGCATTTGGTAGTAAACATTACTTTCACTTCTGGAGCCTGTCTTTGATTCCAACCCAGACTAATGGAATTAAAGTCTCCTGAGCTGGACTCTGTAAAATCTTCAAGTAAAATAAGTTTGGACAGTCTCAATAGAGTTCCTGGTTGGCAGGAGTCCACCAGAGAAATCTGTAGTAAATTGGCAAATTTACTCAGAGCACTCGCATGCGAATGGAAGCACCACACACAATGAAAGATCCAATGAGTTTGAGACAGTGAGACAAGACCTTATTCCTTCTCTGATCTATGCTTAAACGTCTGCAGTTGTACTGGGCCATGGTGAGACCACATCTGGAGTATTGTGTGCAGTTTTGGTCTCCTAATTTGAGGAAGGACATCCTTGCTATTGAGGCAGTGCAGCATAGGTTCACGAGGTTAATCCCCGGGATGGCAGGACAGTCATATGAAGAAAGATTGGAAAGAGTTGGTTTGTATACACTGGAATTTAGAAGGATGAGAGGAAATCTTATAGAAACGTATAAAATTATAAAAGGACTGGACAAGCTAGATGCAGGAAAAATGTTCCCTTCTTCTTGCGTATGGCGTGCACTGCCTAAAGTTGTAAAGACAACTTGCTCTGTTTGATCTTCTGTTTGTGCATGCCAGGTTGATTGCATTCGTCAAAACAGGGTGGACCACATGAAGGTTGCAATCTCCTACCCCAAAATGTTCCCAATGTTGGGGGAGTCCAGGTCCAGGGGCCACAGTCTAAGAATAAAGGGGAGGCCATTTAAAACTGAGATAAGAAAAAGCTTTTTCACCCAGAGAGTTGCAAATTTATGGAATTCTCTGCCACAGAAGGTAGTAGAGGCCAATTCACTGGATGAATTTAAAAGAGAGTTAGATAAAGTTCTAGGGTCTAGCGGAATCAAGGGATATGGGGAGAAGCCAGGCACGGGTTACTGATTGTGGATGATCAACCATGATCACAATGAATGGTGGTGCTGGCTCAAAGGGCCAAATGGCCTCCTTCTGCACCTATTGTCTATTTTTCAATATCTTGCTGGTGTTAGACCAAGACCTGAGTCGGAAGAGATTTTTTTAATTTCCAGAATTGACATCCTAAACCCTCCTTGCATCCCACTCTCATGTACTGAAAAGGGATATGCAAGAACTGTTTGAATTTGTTAAATGTTAATTTGCAAAGAAGGGGATGCCATGGAGCAAGGATGACTAAACCAAATTGTCAATAGAGAGGAAGAATCAATAGGTTTTTATATTTTGTTTGTGCATTTATATATTTGACATTAGTCCAGGAAACATCATAACACTATCTAAACATTGGAAAGCATTTTTATAGCTCCATGCTTTAGGAGACAGAAGATAAAATATATATGATGGAAATCACTGGAAAGGAAGTAGGATGATATTTAGTCATTACAAATAAACACTGCCACACTGAGTCAGGAAGAGATTATTCAAACAAAAAGCTGGAGTATCTCAGCGGGTTACCCCAGGGTACCTCAGAGTTTTGACCCAAAGCGGCGCCTATTCCTTTCCTCCGTATATGCTGCCTGTCCTGTTGAGTTACTCCAGCTTTTTGTGTCTATCTTCAGAACAAACCATGAGGCCTTGCTGATGAAGTATGCTCAGAATACTTCATCTTAACACCAGCTTCAGTACAATTGCTAACAGTTAAAAGAAAAGGATGAAATGTGTAAGTCTTTACATATAGGTTCCATTTCCAAAAGTCTGAATACAATATAATATAATCAGATTCTGAAGAAAAGGGTTCTGACCTGAAACGTCATCTGTCCATTCTCTCCACAGATGCTGGGATCCTCCAGCCTTTTGATTTGTGCTCAAGATTTCAGCATCTGCAGTTTCTTGTGCCTGCAATATCAAACCGATCCTGCAGTACATTTGACCTTCGCATGTTTAATCAAGTTAGGCCTAGAATCTGAACTAAAGCAGATCTTATTAATAATATACCACTTTAAAATTGCTGTGTCATATTTGCTGAAAAGGAAAGTGTTGTTTTTTTCTCTCGTATGCGCATTTGACATGTTTCTGGTGTCACATTCTATTGTGCCGATAGTAAAAGGAAAGTGCACCAATGCGTCATTTCATATCTCAGTAAAACAGTTGGGAATAATCATATATTTTGCATGGGTGATAGCAGCAATCATTGTCCCTGAGGTTACAAGAAGATTGATCTCTATCTCTATGTGGACTACCACAGGAAAGCATATTAGGTCATATGTAGAAGTTGGCACTATTGTCGATTACTTTTTGTTTGACATTTTGCCAGTTTTGCCCGTTATTTACTATGTCAGTTGTGACCGCAGTTTATAACGGGGAATCACATGAAATGCTATTAAAAAAACAGAAAAATTAAGATGAATGCTTCCCCCAAGGTTTTTTTTGCCAATCTCTGCCTTAAGGGGCAGACAAAATTAATAATAACTTTCTGTTTATTAAAATTATGCCCATTTATTCATTCTTTTCTCGATAGATTTTGATTTAGATGCATTTGCATTTGCTTTGGCATAGTGGGCCATATAGAAACCATTGCATGATATTTTTAAAACGTGTAAGCTCTCTGTATACAACACAATGGGGCATGTATGCTCGGATGGAACTACAGAACAGATACCTATATCACTCTGCCCTGGTCTATGTGGGACTCCTAGAATAAGAAATGAGGTAACAAATCTAACAGCTTTTCTGTGCGATGTCCGGGTTAGTGCACCTGAGTAGAGGAAGAGTAAAAAACATTTTTATTGCTCATCGCCAAACAATATGCCTTAGCCAGTATTACTAATAGAGCTCAATAAAAATAGCAATAGATGGTACTCTGACTCTGAAAAGAAGGGGCTTGACCCGAAACGTCACCCATTCCTTCTCTACAGAGATGCTGCCTGTCCCGCTGAGTTATTCCAGCTTTTTGTGTCTACCTTCTGAAAATCATACATTGAGTTCAATAACATTTAATTTCATTGACAAAGGCAATTGAAGCGCTGCTGCTATTCCATTGACGGGGATTCATTTCTATAGGAAGACACGCACAAACTTGACTTTGATGCACCAAAGGTAGTCAAGGTCAAGTACATTTTTTGTCATATTTCCTGAAACATAACAACAAAATTCTTATTTACAGCTGCATTACAGGTATGTAAACATAGTCCTCAGTATATACCATATTCAGCAACAAAATTAAGTTCAATAAATTTAAAAAAAACACAATATAATGCAAAAATATAAACAAAGCCCAAAGTCCCTAGTGCAATCAAGGCAGTTGGTCGTTCTGGGTTTAGTTGGAGTTTGTAATGTCATTTAACATAACATTCAACTTCTGGATGTAAAATTGGTGAGATCAGAAATCAGAAGTTCTGTTATTTTATGCTAAAACATTGAAGAAGTAGCCATTTGGGGGAAAATATTGCAGGGTACCAATATTTCCAATCAAGAGTCAGTAGTTTCATACTCAACCTGTCCATGTATTCCAAACTACCCCATCTAAGCTGGTGCGAGCTGTCTGCATTTGGCCCAATATCATTCTGAACCTTACCTGTCTATATATGTTTCAAAGTGTCTATTAAATATTGTTATTGTACATTGTACTTTGTGGTCATCACTTCCAAAGAGTCCACCAGGGACTATATTGGACATGCCCCAACTGCTGCCTCTGGTTCTTGATTCTCCTATCCTAGGTAAAAGACTATCAATTCCCCTCCTGATTATATAGACTTCGATAATATTACCCCTTAGCCTCCTGCGCTCCAAGGAATAAAGTCTGCCCTACCTCTCCATATAAGCTCAAGCCCTTGAGTCACGGCAGCGTATTTGTAAATCTTCTCTGCACTCATTCTATCTTAGTGGCATCCTTCCGATAGCAGGGTGACAAAACTGAAGAAGGGTCTCAACTCAAAACATCGCCTATTCCTTCTCTCCAGAGATGCTGTCTGTCCCGCTGAGTTACTCCAGCATTTTGCATCTACTTTTGATTTAAACCAGCATCTGCAGTTCTTTCCTGCACAATACTCCAAATGCATCCTCATCAACACCTTGTGCAACTGTAACATAACATCCCAACCTGTATACACAATATCCCGACTAATGAAGAAAAACCTACATCACGACCACCCTATCTACATGTGACGCCACTTTCATGGAACTGTGTACCTGTAATCCTATATTCCTCTGCTCTACAACACTCCCCCTAGGCCCTACTACCCACTGTGAAGGCCCTGCCTGGTTTGACTTCCCAATATGCAACACCTCACACTTATCTGCATTAAATTACATTCGCCATTCTTCAGCCCACTTGCCCACCTGGTCAAGATCCTGCTGCAATGTTTGACAACCATCTTCACTGTCTACGATACCACCTACTTGACTGTACGATACGATACGATACGATACGATACGATACGATAGAACTTTATTTATCCCAGGAGGGAAATTGATCTGCCATCAGTCATAAAACATAACAGTCATCTGTATTATGCAGACAATCAAATGTCACATGTTTTAAATCATAGACATTTGCTATTGGACTGAAAGACCAGGAATTTGTGTTGGGTCTATTGAGGTTAACTGCACTTAATTGTCAGCAACTTTTGGTATGTGTACATGCGCAGTTAAAAGTGAACATTTAAAAAGTGCTATGCTCCAGTGTTTCACAGCAAACATTAATAAGGTGACAAGAAGTTCAGGTATTGATGAACTTTTCTTCTAATAAAGAAATCTGAAAAATGTTGCTTGATTGTACGAGGTATAAATGAGTTTTAAATGATTTACTAAATTGTAATCAATACGTAACCTTTCTGCTCCATAACACAAATAATTCCATATATTTTGGTTGTTATTTAAAGTATTTGTACTTTTAAATATATTACTTTTATGTGTTTCCTTTTAACATTTCACTTTCTTTCAATTTGAGTACAAATCCCAATCTATATTCTGTGCTCTATAAAATGTATGGTTTGTTAAAAATGGTACATTTGTTTATTTTTGGTTGGAGGTCAGTTACATTCTTCAGTGTGATCACCTACTGGGTCAGATTGGTGTTCTCACTGTTATTAAATACAGTGAACCCTCGCAGTAACGGACCTCCATATAGTGGAGTTTGGCTCTAGTGGACCGATGCTTCCAATGCACCACCCCTACCTCCACACGCCCCCCACCACCTCCACCAGTTACCCAACGAGCTGGCATCAAGTAGTGTGCTTTGGGTTGTGGGAGTGGAGAGAGCGAGCAGCATGATAATTAAATGATCTAACCCGTTCCCGGTGCACATCGTGTGCGGCTCTGCGTCTCCCAGGCCTACAAACTACTGCTTGTTCAACCCCCCGCCCACGCCATGGGCCCCGCCCACGCCCGACCTTCATCTCCCACACTCGGTATTCGTGGAGAATCGACAATAACGGAGACCATTCCCCCCCCCCCCCTCCCGTGGTCCATTATTGCGAGGGTTTAATGTACTGAAATGTACTCAAGCATGATGATTGTAATTCAAGTAATTACATAAATGTGAAACCCACATTACAGACATCTACAGATACAATACAATACAATAATACTTTATTAGCCAAGTATGTTTTGCAACATACAAGGAATTTCATTTGCTAAGTCAGTCATACAAATAAAAAGCAACAGAACACACAAAATACATTTTAACATAAACATCCACCACAGTGACTCCTCCACATTCCTCACTGTGATGGAAGGCGAAAAAAAAAAGTTTAATCTCTTCCCTTCTGTGTTCTCCCAAGGTTGATGGGACGATCTTGACCCCCGATCTTGACTGCAAATTAGTGGTAATAACTTTATTCTTAATTATTCATATCAATCAATTTTATATTAATTTATCCCTAACCAGTCCGCTGCTATCTCTCCACATCACTGTCTATATCTCCCGTTTCCCTTATCCCTAACCAGTCTGAAGAAGGGTCTCGACCCGAAACATCATCCATTCCTTCTCTCCAGAGATGCTGCCTGTCCTGCTGAGTTAATCCAGCTTTTTGTGTCTATCTTCGGTCCAAACAAGTATCGGCAGTTCTTTCTTACACATTTCTTCTGCTCCACTGCAAAATATTCTCAAGGTATGTCTACTTTGAAGAAGTTCTCCTCCTCTCTCCTACGAGAGTTCTGTAATATCCTCTCTCGCTGCTATCTCTCCACATCACCATCTATCTCCCTCAATTCCCTTTTCCCTAACATCACCCATTCTTTCTCTCCAGTGATGCTGCCTGACCCGCTGAGTAACTCCAGCTTTTTGTGTCTATCTTTGATTCATATTAATAACTGCTTCCCCTCCCAAACTCACTTTGCAAATACTCTTCTGGCTTTCTTTCCATTAATAAAACTACTTTCAAAGTCAAAATTGTAGAAACCAAATTGTCTAAAGAAGGGCCCCAACCCGAAAAACGTCACCTATCCGTTCTCCAGAGATGCTGCCTAACCCACTGAGTTACTCCAACACTTTGTCTCTTCATCCTACTTGTTCCCCTCCCATCCCTTTCCACGTATCTTGTTTCGTCCACATTCAACAAAGCCCATGGATATCAAAATGGAGGTTTGTATATAATGCTTTCCAGATTGTCTACTATTCTTCCCATATTGAAACTTTGTTCGAACCAAATATTTACAGTGAAACTTTTCAAGTCTTAGTCCAGATACTAACATATTGTCTGGCTCCTAATAATTGTGAAATGTTCATTACGAGGAAAGTGCTGAAATATTTCAAGGTAAAGACATTATGTTGCATTTTAATGTTGCCCTTATAGAAGCACAATTCACAAAATAGAAAGCCTGCCCTTGTAATGTTACTTTGAAATGCTGACATCATAATCAAAAATGGAACTATTCAATAACAACCGCATCTACAGCACCATGCCTTTAATTTAGTCACAAGCCATTAAATCCAAGAAAAAGGCCACATCTACAGTCAAATAAAAAAAGGCAATTATGTTAACATCTCATGATAATACATAAACTTCAACACAGCTCAGAAAATATATCAATCAAGTCAACAGGTGGCTTACATTAATGTCTCTGGTGAAACCTCGTCTAATAAAAATATTGAGCCTGCATTATATCAAGAATATGTTATATACATTGACACTGAATTCAATCCCAGTCTGCTTTTATTCTTACAATATATACAGATTTCCAGCTACCTCCCCCCTTTTAATCTCACAGACAGGTTTATGATTTATACGCTAAGGTTATTGACAATACGCAGAAGACTGCACAGAATCTGAGAGGCAGAATTTTCTAACGAGAAAGCTTTTGCTTACTTTGCGGGAATTTTAACCTGACCCGCGTGACAGAAAACTGATGGGTCTGGATGAGTCTCTCATGGAAATTGATGAAATGTAAATTCTCTGTTGACCCAGTCCTGGCAATTTTCCATTGGACAAATTAGGTTAAAATTCACCACAAAGTTCTATGATATTCAGTCCATTTTCCCAAGTATATTAAATTGATATAATATATTAATATATTAAATTGATATAATATATTTCCAAATATCTCCAAATATATTTCTATGCATGTAATCCAAAGGGACACACAACAAAGCGCAAATAAATTAGGTTTCCATTGTATTAACCGATTGTTCTTTGTGGCTAGGGTTGGGACAATTAGCTGTGGGAATTATATGGGGCTTCTGCATTTTGTGTGCAATTTGAAAAATTCACAAGTTCTATTAAATCCGTGGAAAATTTTGAAAATATAATTTTCCTTAAATAATTTTCTATTCCTTCCCATAGAGAACCTGGTTTATGGTTCCAGCTGAGCAGAGACGTTTACACAATCCTAGAAGTTGGGATAAGCATGTCCTGAGTCTTGAAGGACAACTTGCCAGATTCAGCAGGAGTGGACAGTGCAGTCTGTCTTATAAGATGTGATGAAAAGTACAAATAACACTCTAGATGCAACCGAATTGGTCCTTCATGTAGTTTGAGAATATCTTCCCTGCTCATATCATCCATGTTATGCCTCATGGAACTACCCATTGAAATCGTCCTGGCTTCAAACATTTGACCAATTTTTCTATCGTGCTTCCTATGTTTAAGACTAAAGTTGTTAATATATATCACTGAAAACAAATGCAGCGTAATGACCAAACTGGAATTAGCCCTTCAAAAAAACTATAGTTAAATGAAGTAGTTGTATTTATGTTCATAAATTCATAAATTATAGGAGCAGAATTAGGCCATCATATCAAGTCTACTCCACTATTCAATTGTGGCTGACCTATCTTTCCCTCTCAACCCCATTCTCCTGCCTTCTCGCCATAACCCCTGACATCAGTACTCATCAAGAAACAATACTTTGCTACATACCACTGGACCAATTTTGGATCCATCTTGTTACTTTCCTTTCAATCCCATGGGCTTTTACTTCACTGATGCATCATTGATGTGGGACAATGTGAAAAGCCTTGCTTAGTTGTAGGAACATCGAATTCATCAACTTCATTGACCAAATTTGCCACCTTGGCAGAGCTATCCTGACATTTCTTGATTAATCTGTACCTTTCTAAATGATGATTAATGCTGTTTCTCTGAATCTTTTCCACCAGTGCGGACTGAACTGTAATTATCCATAACTAATCCATGAAATGCTTGAACACTAATAATAAAGGAACTCTTGTCATAATAGATTATTCCTAAATAAAGCATGCATCATATCACAAAATATTTTGTTTAACTCAAACCTAAATCATATCACTACATACAGTTCTTACATGAAACAAATCAAAATATTACATCAAATCATGTGTGCAAAGCCTTAATTTTATCCCAGATGTCTTGCTTAAATACAAATATGCCATATTTAAATCTCACCTAAATAATATCAAGATACACCTAACTTAAACAAAACCTATTGCATGTGGGAGCCAGTGGAGGCAAATGTCATAGATTCATACACTAATCCACCATGCAGGATACCAGCCCTGTTACCCATTGTTGCCGTTAGATTTCTCCTAATTAAATCATATCTTGTAACCTCGACCACATTTGCAACTGTTGACCATTCTCCGCATAGAAGAATGTTTCCCTTTTTGGTTCAGTATTGTGCTAATATTTTTCCAACCATTTCATTACATTTGTAGACCATTTAAAGTAACCTTGGCTAAAATCCAAATGCATATTTTCATGCTTATTGCAATTCTTAGTTCACTAACTATCAGATGACATTTGGTGCTCTATAATAGCCACGTCCCCTAAGAGGAAATGGTGAACCTGAAAATATACTTGAAATGACTTTGCTTCATGAAATAACATGATTTAGGACCTGCTTTAGGTCTGATTAGTATGATCATGTCAAAAATAATTTTCCCAAATCCTAAATTACTTGAATGAAATGTTGTACAATTTAAATTCATTATAAGAGAGCCAAAGAAATTCATGCTCAGGGTACTTTTCATAAATGTCTATGTGTCTGTGGTTTTTGTGGACGAGACCATACAGCCATGGAATATGGTCCTAAGCCACAGTTTGGAAGGAAATTAAATTTTGAAGAAAAACATTGGGAAGGAGATATGGGAGGAGGAAAGCATGAATCAAAAGTGAATACTTTTATTAAACTTTTGGAATCATGTGACCAGTGAAAGGCACCGTTATTTTATAAAAACTATTTTCCTGCCAACCGACTGTTAAAGTGCTGATATAGCATATAATATGTAATCCCAAATTCCATTGCAATCAATTATTTCTGAAGGACACCGGATCAGATAACATCCCATTCCCTATAATTTACGATTTAATTTTTCAACAGACATTTGTTTTCAGCAAATCTGAAGCTAACAATTGATTAGCTTTCCTTACTCCACTGCTGTTAATTATGACAACAAACTTTGTTTTTTTGGTAATTTCCCTGAGGAAAAGCGACGCAAATAAAATGTGGCGTAAATATTCCTTCATGGTCATGACTTTTTGTGCAATGACCATTGATATAATCACTTGGCTGCTATGTAGAAAGATTGAAAATAAAGATGACTGAAGAAGCCCTTGGCTAGTGGTGTGCCTCAGGGCTCGGTGCTGGGCCCATAATAGTTTGCCATCTATATTAACAATTTGGATTAAAAAGTACAAGATACGGTTCGTAATCTTGCAGATGACACTATAATAGAAGGCATCACAAATTTGAAGCACCATCTTATTCAACTGGCTAAATGGGCCGAGGAATGGCAGATGGAGTTTAATTCAGTTAAGTGCGAGATGTTACATTTTCCGAAGTCAGACCAGAGTATGACCTTCGTCAAGAAATGTAGGGCCCCGGGGAATGTTGTTGGACACAGCAACCCAGGAAATAGTTCTCTGAAAGTGGCATCGCAGGTAGACATTTTGGTGAAGCAATCTTTTGGCACGCTAGCCTTCATGACACTATGTACAGAATTGGATGTTCTTGGAGTATTGTGTTTAGTTTTGCTCTCCTTGCCATAGGAATAATGCTATTAGTCAGGGTGTCAGGGGTTATGGGGAGAAGGCAGGGCAATGGGATTAGGAGGGAGAGATAGATCAGCCATGATTTAATGGCATAGTAGACTTGATGAGCCGAATGGCCTTATTCTGCTCCTATCGCTTATGACCTTATGACCTTAACTGGAAATATTGCAGAAAATACTGATGAGGAATTTGGCAGGACCCAATGGCCTGAAGTATATGTAGAGTTGAGACAGGCTAGGACTTTGTACCTCACTGCGTAGGAGACAGAGAGTTCTTTCTTTAATAGTTATGTGTAATTCTGGATTACAGCATAAGTTAAGTGGGAATCTCAAACTTCTGTATTCAGGATTCCACATATAGAAATTGGCAGCAATTGATTAATTTAATTTAGTTTGTGTAGGAAGCAACTGCAGATACTGGTTTACACTGAAGATAGACACAAAAAGCTGGAGTAACACAGAGGGACAGGCAGCATTTCTGGAGAGAAGGAATGGGTGACTGAAGAAGGGTCTCGACCCGAAACGTCACACATTCCTTCCCAGACTGAAGAAGGGTCTCGACCTGAAACGTCGCCCATTCCTTCTCTCCAGACATGCGGCTTGTCCCGTTGAGTTACTATACTCCAGCTTTTTGTGTCTATTTTCAATTTAATTTAGTAGTTTGGGTCATGTGAGATGATTTTGTTGAATTAACTAATTTTTGAAATAAGGGGAACATTTTGGTGAAGCTCTGGAAGTTACAAAGCATAAATATTTTCTTATTGTGATCCACTCACCCTCTGCCAGCCACCCCACTCCAGACTCTTAAGAAGTGCCACAGTGGATGGAGTTTGTATTTAAAACTGTGACCATAAATATTCTGGAACCACAAGAATCAAAACACAAGGTCCACCTTCAAGAATGTAAGATTCGTATGTACATCAAATGACAGTTTGATTTAAAGGATTTGCCTTTAAGTGGCTTGTATTTAATACATTCAGGGGCGTTTATTACTGTCCAAAATAAGTCTTAATATAGAGAAATTTACCTGAAGTCTTAGAGAATGATTGAATTTCTTTTTTTATGTGCATTCTGTCTGTTTGTTGCATATAGAGATATAATGTTTTAATTGAAAACACAAACGGAACTTTGAAAAAAATTAATCAGGATAAAATATTTAGTTTTGGATGTTGAAATGAAAAAAAGACTTTGGTACAACTTATTTTGATATCTCTTAGATTTGGGGGGAATTTATAGTAATCCATTAGAAATATAATAACAATTGGCATCTTAGTTTAGTTTAGTTTAGAGACATAGCACAGAAATAGACCCTTCAGCCCACCGCATCCGCCTCAACCAGCGATCCCCACACATGAGGGACAATTTACAAATTTGACCAAAGCCAATTAACCTACAAACCTGTATGTCTTTGGAATGTAGGAAAAAATCGGAGCACCGAGGAAAACCCACACGATCACGGAGACAACATACAAACTCCGTACGGACAGCACCCCTAGTCAGGATCAAACCCCGTTCGTTGGCGCTGTATCGGGTTACCACTGCGCCACCGTGCCGCCCAGGGACTATGGGAATATTTGATCAACGTTTTAAAGGTTTTCTGGAAATACTATGCAGAGAATAGCATTTATTTCAGGGCTCAATCATATCTTCCCTATAACAAAGAACTTACTTCACCATATGCAAAGTTTTCTGACATT
Organism: Amblyraja radiata; assembly: GCF_010909765.2. Taxonomy (NCBI): domain Eukaryota; kingdom Metazoa; phylum Chordata; class Chondrichthyes; order Rajiformes; family Rajidae; genus Amblyraja; species Amblyraja radiata. The sequence continues at coordinate 18,166,176 of NC_045963.1, forward strand.
AGACATGAATTGGATTAAATTGCCTGGGTATAATTGCCTGGGTTTAATTATGAAATATCAGTTTGTTTTTGAAGTTAAAGTCAGGAAAAGGTGCAGCAGTAGAATTGCTGCTCTACTGTGCTAGAGGGTTCGATCCTGACTACGGGTGCTGTCTGTACTTTTTTTGTACATTCTCCCTGTGATCACGTGGGGTTTCTTCAGGTTTCTTCCCACACTACAAAGATATGCAGGTTTGTAAGCAAATGGGCTTTAGTAAAATTGTAAATTGTCCCTAGTGTGCGTAGATAATGTTAATGTGCGGGGATTGTTGCCCAGCGCGGACTTAGTGGGCTACGTCCGGATGCTCTTTGTGGATTACAGCTCAGCTTTCAATACTATCATTCCGGACATTCTCATCGACAAACTGGTCACTCTCGCCCTCCCCACTCTCACATGTGCCTGGATAAAGGACTTCCTCACCAACCGGCCCCAGACTGTGAGACTCGGCCCCCACCTCTCCTCCACTCGCATGTTGAGTACCGGCTCCCCACAGGGCTGTGTGCTAAGCCCCCTCCTATACTGTCTCTACACCCACGACTGTAGTCCGGCCCACAACAACAACTGCGTCGTCAAGTTTGCTGACGACACTACAGTAGTTGGACTCATCTCAAGGGGAGACGAGGCAGCCTACAGAGAGGAAGTCCTGAAGTTGACAGCCTGGTGCTCAGAAAACAACCTGGCTCTGAACACCAAGAAAACAAAAGAGCTCATTGTCGACTTCAGGAGGCACAGCACCAACTTAGCCCCCCTATACATCGACGGCGAGTGTGTGGAGAGGGTCTACACCTTCCGGTTTCTCGGCGTCCTCATCTCCGCTGACATCTCCTGGACAGACAACATCACAGCGGTCAACAAGAAGGCTCAGCAGCGGCTGCACTTCCTGAGGGTCCTCAGGAAGCACAACCTGGACTCCAACCTGCTGCTGACCTTCTACCGCTCGTCCATTGAGAGCCTGCTGACATACTGCATTACAGCATGGTACGGCAGCTGCACCATGGCAGACAGGGAGAGGCTTCAGAGGGTAGTTAGGGCAGCACAGAAGATCATTGGCTGCCCTCTCCCCTCCCTGATGGACATTTACACCTCCCGCTGCCTCAGCAGGGCGAAGAACATCATCAAGGACAGCTCCCATCCTGCATTTGGCCTGTTCGACCTGCTGCCCTCAGGGAGGCGCTATAGGTGCATCAGAACAAGGACAAACTGACTCAAGAACAGTTGCTTTCCAAAAGCCATAACCTCCCTGAACTCACATATGTACTGACTTCACAGCCTAACCCCCGGACTTCCATCTATCCACCTACTGTAATTTGTACTGTAACTGTAATTTTTTTAAATATGTGCAATAACCCATACTGTATATAGGAATCCTATTTATTCACTCTATTCATCCATTGTCTTTTTATAGATATGTATATATGTATATAGCGCCGCAGAACTGTGCACCTTATCTCCCCCCCTTTGTTTTGTTTTTTGTCTTTTGCACTAATTACATGTCTGCACTGAGTACGAGCTGCTTTTAATCTCATTGTACATGTGTATAGTGACAATAAAATGGCATTCTATTCTATTCTATTCTATTCTATTGTTGCCCAGCGCGGACTTAGTGGGCCTTAAGGGCCTGTTCCCACGCTGTATCTCCAAACTAAACTAAATTAAAATTAACTAGCCAGGCAAGCTGGAACAAACTTATGCAGTCATGAGGTTGGCAGAGGCAAGGAAAATGAGCGATGACCACAAAACTGGTGATCTGCTGGAAAAATGGATATGAATGATCAGCGTGACAGAAATAATAGTAAACACTGGCCAAACTATTCTGAAATGTTGACCTGGGTGGAACTAAAATGCCACACAGTGTTTATTTGAGTGGCATTTTTGATCGCTAAAGCCACATAAATTATGTGACTCTGAGAAAGACCACATATGAACATTGATTCATATTGAGGAATAATATTAACCACGTTGAAGAAAGTTTAAGGACTGAAATGGTAGTCAAAATGAGTACTGCATACTGAAGATAATGTCACATCTGTCCACAACGCTCAAGAAGGTAAGAGCTGTAAGTTGCCTGTGTAGGAAGGAACTGCAGATGCTGGTTTACACCAGAGATAAACACAAAAAGCTGGACTCTAGCTGTAAGTTGCTTGCCAACTATTGCTTGTTGAATGATAACCATGTAAGAAGAATCTTCTTCCGTATAAATTCTCTCCAACTATTTTGCCTTGTCCATGATTCGGTTTTACTTTACCTCATTTGACTTGGCTTTTTAAAATCTGGATTTGAATCTCACCCAGCAGACTGCGATATCTAAAAGTTAAAGAATATCTTGACAAGAATGTGCCAGACCGGATGGATGGGCCAGCTGGTGTTTGCCCTGTTAGGATTCCAGAAATTTGTTTGCCCTTAAAATATTTTAAATTCAAATTTGCTGTTGCTGGAAATTTGGAAATTATTGGTGCTGACTATAGTCTTTTAGTTTAGTTTAGTTTAGAGATACAGCGTGGAAATAGGCCCTGCGACCCACCAAGTCCATGCCGACCAGCGATCCCTACACACTAACACTACCCTACACACACTAGGGACAATTTACAATTATACCAAGCCTATTAACCTACAAGCCTGTACGTCTTTGGAGAGGAGAAAGAAACCAAAGATCTCGGAGAAACCCATGCGGTCACAGGGAGAACGTACAAACTACGTACAGACAAGCACCCGTAGTCGGGATCGAACCCGAGTCTCCGACGCTGTAAGGCAGCAACTCTACTGCTGCTCAACGATGCTGCATTGTGGTCTTGGTCCACAATATCTCTGAACATTCCTGATGATCTGCTCATTATTTCCAGTGGTTCCTGTTTCTTTTAAATCAAATCAAATTCACCCAGCCTCGTGTGAACAGGCTGGGCGTCATCTCTTGCCCTAACTTTGTTCAACACAAGTGGGTGAGTTGGAATTAGGCTACAGTGTTTAAGATTCTAATGTTTGTCCAGAACCCTAACAACCAGCGATCTCCCGGTTGCCAAACATTTTAACTCCACTTCCCATTCCCACACTGACCTTTCTGTCCTGAGCCTCCTCCACTGTCAGGGTGAGGCCACACACACATTGGAGGAACAACGCCTCATATTGTGGTTGGGCATCTTACAACCCAGTGGTGTGAACGTTGAATTCTCTAATCCCTCTCTCTCCATCCCTCCCCCACCCTAATCGTCCTGCCAGTTTCACTGTTTGTATCCCTTCATTATCAACTTCTCCGCAACCAACAATGGACCATTGTGGGCTCCTTGGAAATCGGTGCCAGCTATGATTTGTTCTGTATCTTTTCATACCTCTAGCTTTCCTCTCCTCTGACTCTCAGTGTGATGAAGGGTCTCAACATGAAACGTCACCAATTCATTTTCTCCAGAGATGCTGCCTGACCTGCTGAGTTACTCCAGCATTTACTGTCCACATCTGTTTTTAGCTGTTAACATTGATTCTATATTACTGAGGCACTAGAAGGGGACAGTTCTGTAAACGTATTAATGGATCAGATGTAGAGCAGAATAACCAGTGATCCAGTGAGCTATGTCAATGAGTTTTCAGGATATACCACATGATTCAGGTGCTATTTTCTATTAAAAATGCTGTTAATAGGAGCTACAATTAATCAAATAAAGTATTAAATGCGGAAAGAAGTAAAATTAATTTACAACAAGATTAAGCTTAAGGGACATTGTTTAAATTGGTGAATAGTCAAATTAAAAGGCTGTCAAGAAATTTATTTTGTTGAGAAAATGGTATTCAGTGTTTCACAATATTCCCCAGACAAGGTAGTAAAGTCAAATACATTACAAATGCTCAAACTGCAGCTGGAGGACATTGTGGGAGTATTGAAGTACAGTTAGGATGAAGTTAATGGGTCATTTGGCATTGCTTTGTCTTTAACTCATCTAATATTCTTGCGATCATTTGAGGAGTCTTCTGTGCCATGTGGCACTGTTCTGCATCCATTTCTGAATGACTTACAAAACCATCAAACAGATTAGCAACATCCCTCTACATAATGAATGCGCTCCTTCTGCTAACATTAATTCTCACTTAAACGTAAAAAATGCATCACAACCAAAGTTTCTGAGCTTGCAACATTCCGACATTTATACATTTGTTTACTTTGTCTTGGGCCTTTCCCCAATCATGAATTCCTTCTTTACTGCCTCCCACATTTCAGCCAGCATCCTATTATAAATCTTCATTCTCCCTGGTGTTGCCTTGTAATTCTTTCCAGGTGAGCTGCGCCATAAATACAGTCGTCTATTGTCGGAAACTTGGCGCATCAGATGTTCCCGGGACAGAGCAGTGAGTTCTGCCAGTTCGATGACAAGGAAAAATCAGATGTGTTGAACCTTTTCCAAAATGTGTTCCCACACCCCCATATCACATGACAATTGTACCCTCGGCATCTTGTGTCTAGCTTCAGACATGTCCAAAATCACTTGTGCTCTATAAGCTATTTTTGTTATGTCAAATGCAACCAGACAGAAAGGTTAGAGATACACAAAAATGCTGGAGAAACTCAGCGGGTGCAGCAGCCTCTATGGAGCGAAGGAGATAGGCAATGTTTCGGGCCAAAACCCTTCTTCAGACTGATAGAGGGTGGGGGGAGGCGGGGAGAAGAAAGGAAAAAGGAGGAGGAGGAGCCCGAGGGCTGAGGTAGGAAGGGGAGGAGACAGCAAGGGTTAACAGAATTGTGAAATTCAATGTTCATGCCACCAGGATGCAGACTCCCCAAGCGGAATATGAGGTGCTGTTCCTCCAATTTCCGGTGTTGCTCACTCTGGCCGTGGAGGAGGCCCAGGACAGAGAGGTCGGATACGGAATGGGAGGGGGAGTTGAAGTGCTGAGCCACCGGGAGGTCAGGTTGGAGAGTCCACTTTGCTCAACAAATCTACGACAAATTATGTGCAGCCCAGCTTATCATGAAGGCCTCTCCACCTTTCAATCACCTGAGGAAAAAATAATGGAAAAAAGTTACAAATATCAAGGAAAGCTCTGGAGATTTTTGTTTATATATCATTCAAGCTGCCTCCATTATCCTGGGCAGCCCGAGAATGACTGAGACCAGGGGAGTATCTCTGTCCATATCTACATGTGCAACCATTAATCACTTGTTCCAATAGATATTTCTGAAGAAGGGTACCGTCCCAAAACATCACCTATTCATTTTCTCCAGAGATGTTGCCTGACCCACTGAGTTACTCCAGCATTTTGTGAGTATCTTAAGGGCCTGTCCCATGAGCATGCGACTCCACGCGGCAAGTGCTATCTAACGTGGTCGCTTGAGTCGTACGGCCTCGTGGGGCCGGTCCCACTTCAATCGCCGGAGCCGTATGGAGTTGTGCGGAACCGGTCCCAACTTCGCGCAGGTTCCGAAAAACTGACCGTGTTCAAACATTCCGCGCAGCAACGGCCTGCCGGCCCTCAGCCGCCTTGACGCCGTACGCACCGCCTTGACGGGCGTGCGCAGCGTCTTGACACCGTGTGCAGCGTCTTGACGCCGTACGTCATGCGCGAACAGGTGCATGCTGGTGGGACCGGCCCTGTACGGGGATCACTCGACCTCCACGCGGCCCCCGCTTCCGGTTTGGTCGGGCTTGCCACATGCAGGTCGCATGCTCGTGGGACAGGCCCTTTAGATATGTATTCTGTTTTTATGAGAATGGATTATCTCAGTGCCATGGACCTTATTTGGAAGAATCCTGGTGATAATTTCTGCAATGTTTTCTTCAGTGCTATTGCCAGCAGTGGTACAGCAAAGAGATGTTTGAGCCAGTCCCCTTTCAGTGTAACCTGAACCATGCTTTTAACTAGGGGTCAGCCTTCAGACGCTAAAATGGACGCTAAAAACAGGATAAGGCGCTGGTAAGGCCGCATTTAGAATATTGTGAGCAATTTTGGGCATCATATCTGAGGAAGGATGAGCTGGCTCTGGAGTGGGTCAAGAGGAGGTTTACAAGAATGGTCCCAGGAATGAGTAGGTTAACCTATAATGAGCATTTATCAGCACTGGGCCTGTACTCGCTGTAGAAGAATGAGGGGGGACCACATTGAAGCATACAGAATAGTGAAAGGCATGGATAGAGTGGATGTGGAAGGATGTTTCCACTAGTGGGAGCGTCTAGGACTAGAGGTCATAGCCTCAGATTAAAGGACGTTCTTTTAGGAAGGAGATGAGAAAAAAATTATTTAACCAGAGGGTGGTGAATCTGTGGAATTCTTTGCCACAGAGGGCTGTGGAGGCCAAGTTAGTGGATATATTTAAGGCAGAGATAGATAGATTTTTGATTAGTACTGGTGTCAGAGGTTATGGGGAGAGGGCAGGAGAATGGGGTTACGTGGGAAAGATCGCTCAGCCATGATTAAATGGTGGAGTAGATGTGATGGGCCGAATGGCCACATTCTATTATCATATGACCTTAGAAATAGAATAGAAATAGAAATAGAAATAATTTTATTGCCACACAACCAAGGTCGGTAAAGGGGCCATTCTCCTCTGTTTTAACTGAAGAAATGCCATTGGTCCTTCGGAGAAAGTAGAGTTGCCTACAAGCTCAAGAAGGGTCTCGACCAGAAATGTCATCCATTCCTTCACTCCAGCATTTTGTGTCTACCTATGGTTGCCTACAAGCTATTGCCATATCATCATGAGCAATAACATTATTTCCTAACCACAAAATTGATTTTTCATCCATGGCTCAATTTCCTACTTTCAGAGATATTTGAACTTTTGGAGCCATCATGTGGCCAAATTTTCAATCCCCTATTTCAGCTGTATTTCCGGAATAAGCCTTTGTCAGAATGTTGGTCAAGTTCTGCTTCCTGTTGGCTATTTCCAAGGCATTCACTCCCCTCCCTGGTTTTGAACTGAGTTAGATTTGTTTTAAAGACAACCGCGCAGGTTTTAGAACCAGCTTTCAACAGGATCTAGGGGTTAGATTGCTAAAGTTAATTTAAATATTAATTTTAAAAGCCTCACCTGAAAGTAAACGTCCAGATTTCCACTACTACCAAATAGAAAAATTGCATTCTTCAGTGTAGATTGGTTATTTCCTACTAACCAATTGTAGTGCTTGTTAGTGGTTGCTCCGCCGAATATGCGATTCATATTACCAAGAGCTTGCTTACGTAAGTCAGAGTAGCTGTTAGTTACTAAATGTTCTGCAGACCTGCAGTGGTCTTTAATAAACGTGTTGTATCTTGATGTGTGTCCGACTCGACTCAATACATGGTGTCAGAAGTGGGATTCGAACCCACGCCTCCACCCCTCCATACTGGGTTCCCCAGCCCAACGACTGATGTCTCGCCAAACCCGTGCTTCCCTGCCTGTGTCCCAGCAGCTCTTGCAGCCACAAGTTCGGTCTCCGTCTGCGGTCCAGCAACAACTACAATTCAAGCGCGATACACAAAAATGTTTTTTCAACAAATCCAGTAAGCCACTTAAACCTCTCACCAGTAGACAGGTGGTTTGCCTCCAGACCAACAAGGGCTACTACCGTCTGGGTCACATCCACAGCCCTGCCAAAGAACCGCGCTCTGACCTGGTTAACGTGGATGGAGCCATGTACAGACGCAACCATCAACATTTCCTACCAGTGAACGAACCACGTCCTGCGACTCCACATCCAGAGGTTTTGCGTTTAGTATACCCACCCACTGCCGGACCGGCTGCTCCACTATCAGAGGATGTATCCCCCGCGGCCTCCCCGCGACATTCTGCGCCTAGCTCGCCTATTTCACCACCTCCCCTCCCCGGCGGGTCCCCGATCACATCCCCGGTTCCCTCCCCGGTAACTTCTCCAGTAAAAGGAGAAGATACGGACTCGTACCGCACACGTGCTGGGCAGGTTAGCCGGCCACCCATTAGATACGGTGATTTTGTGTAACTATCTATGCTTCCCCATATGCGTTATTAACGTTCCAGCTCCTATATTGTTTAGTCATCATGTTCCCACGTATCTTTCCTTTATTTTGTTTCTACAAGGAAAGATGTTATTTCCTACTAACCTTGTGCTTGTTAGTAGTTGCTCTGCCTAATATGCGATTCATATTACCAAGAGCTTGCTTACGTAAGTCAGTCTGAGTAGCTGTTAGTTACTGTAATGTCCTGCAGACCGATGCTGTAAGTGGACTTTAATAAATATGTGTTGTATCTTGATGTGTGTCCAACTCGACTCATTACACTCAGGATTCTAGGTTAGAAGATTAATGTACAAAATTAATCCATGTGTGATGCGAACAAAGATAGATACAAAGCGCTGCAGTATCTCAATGGGTCAGGCAACATCTCTGGAGAAAATGGATAGGTGATGTTTCATTCTGAAACAAGGGTCCCAAACCAAAACGTCACCTATCCATTTTCTCCAAGGATGCTGCCTGACCCACTGAGTTACTCCAGCATTTGGTGTCTATCTTTAGTACAAACCAGCATCTGAAGTTCATTTTTTATTAGAATGTGATATGAACAAGGCAACACATCATAGGTAACAGAATTTTATCTAAGCTTTACAATTTACTGTGTTCAGTTTTAGTCACCTTGCTATAGGAACTTAAGTTGGGAAGACTGCAGAGAAGATTTGCAAGGATGTTGCCTGGACTTAATGCCTGTACTATGAGGAGTGATCGGGCAAGCTAGGACATTAGTGGGGTACCGCAAGGCTCAGTGCTGGGACCCCAGCTATTTACAATATATATTAATGATCTGGATGAGGGAATTGAAGGCAATATCTCCAAGTTTGCGGATGACACTAAGCTGGGGGGCAGTGTTAGCTGCGAGGAGGATGCTAGGAGACTGCAAGGTGACTTGGATAGGGTGGGTGAGTGGGCAAATGTTTGGCAGATGCAGTATAATCTGGATAAATGTGAGGTTATCCATTTTGGTGGCAAAAACAGGAAAGCAGACTATTATCTAAATGGTGGCCGACTAGGAAAAGGGGAGATGCAGCGAGACCTGGGTGTCATGGTACACCAGTTATTGAAAGTAGGCAGGCAGTGAAGAAAGCGAATGGTATATTAGCTTTCATAGCAAAAGGATTTGAGTATAGGAGCAGGGAGGTTCTACTGCAATTGTACAGAGTCTTGGTGAGACCACACCTGGAGTATTGCGTACAGTTTTGGTCTCCAAATCTGAGGAAGGACATTATTGCCATAGAGGGAGTGCAGAGAAGGTTCACCAGACTGATTCCTGGGATGTCAGGACTGTCTTATGAAGAAAGACTGGATAGACTTGGTTTATACTCTCTAAAATTTAGGAGATTGAGAGGGAATCTTATAGAAACGTATAAAATTCTTAAGGGGTTGGACAGGCTAGATGCAGGAAGATTGCTCCCGATGTTGGGGAAGTCCAGGACAAGGGTTCACAGCTTAAGGATAAGGGGGAAATCCTTTAAAACCGAGATGAGAAGAACTTTTTTCACACAGAGAGTGGTGAATCTCTGGAACTCTCTGCCACAGAGGGTAGTCGAGGCCAGTTCATTGGCTATATTTAAGAGGGAGTTAGATGTGGCCCTTGTGGCTAAGGGGATCAGAGGGTATGGAGAGAAGGCAGGTACGGGATACTGAGTTGGATGATCAGCCATGATCATATTGAATGGCGGTGCAGGCTCGAAGGGCCGAATGGCCTACTCCTGCACCAAATTTCTATGTTTCTATGTTTTCTATGTTTCTATTATTCCTTTGAGCATAGGAGGCTGAAGGGTGATCTTACAGAGGTACATAAAATTATGAAGGGAATTGATAGGGTGAATGTATATAGTAAACTGCGGGGCAACTTTTTCACTCAGTGGGTATATGGAATGAGATACCAGAGGAGGTCGTTAGGACAGGTACAATAACAACATTTAAAATATACTTTGACAGGTACATGGATAGAAAAGAGATATGGGCCAAATTTGGGCAAATGGACCAAGTGTGGGCAAATGGGACTATCTTAAATGGGCTATCTTTATCGGCATAGATGAGTTGGGCCAAAAGGCCTGTTTCAATGCTCTATGACTCCATGAATTCAAATGTTGACAGGAAGAGGCTTATTTTCGGTAATAGATTTTACATTTGATAATTGCATTTTCTCATTCTTCTTTGCCAATGGGAACATTTGCAACGATGCATTAGAAGTATTTTTATGTTCCCTGTTGGATTGTGTTTCTACTGAAAATAGATAAATACAAGTTGCTACATTTATATTTCAGTTACCAGAAACTGACACTGGTGTTATAATAAGCAGTGGATACGCACTACCACAAAGTATTCGGCAGAAGAATACAGGTTCAGACCTACTCATCACATCAATAGGTTGAAAGGTGTGTAGGAAGGCTAAGTATTTCTGGAGGAGGAAAACAAAAGTGTCTCTCCCAGTATGTTGTAGGGTCCTCGTTGCTAAGAATGAATGGTTGCCTGCAAACAAGAAGTTGAACTTAGACAGACACAAAATGTGAGAGTAACTCAGCGGGTTAGGCAGCATCGCTGGAGAAAAAGAATAGAAGATGTTTCGGGTCGAGAAGTCTGACGTCTTAAGAAGGGTCTCAACTCGAAATGTTACCAATGCCTTTTCTCCAGAAATGCTGCCGGACGCTGAGTTACTTCAGCTTTTTGCGTTTATGCTCAGTTTAAACCGGCATCTGCAGTTCCCCCCTGCACAAGAGGTTGACCATGTTCTCTCAGGATGATTATGTTTAAACAAGGAAAGAACCAAGTTGGTGCCAACTATCAAGTACCCAGTTTACATCAATCTTACCCTAACCCACACGATCCTTCCCACATTCCTGCCAACTCCCCCCAGATTCTACCACGCTTCTACACATAAAGGTCATTTACGGTACCCAATTAGCCAACCAACCTACGCATTATTTTTGGATGTGTCAAGAGTGTTTTATTGTTATATGTCCCAGAGAGAACCAAGAAGTTGATAGTTGTCTCTGAGGAGCACAGATGCTTGGGGAACATGGATAGGTAGACACAAAAAGCTGGAGTAACTCAGCCGGACAGGCAGCATCTCTGGAGAGAAGAAATGGGTAACGTTTCTGGTTGAATCTCATTTCTTCTCTCCAGAGATGCTGCCTATCTCTCTGAGTTGCTCCTGCTTTTTGAGTCTATCTTCAGTTTAAACCAGTTTCTGCAATTCCTTTCTACACTGAACATGGATAGGTGACTGATCAGTCTGAAGAAGAGTCTGACTCGTATCATCATCTACCCATGTTCTCCCGGCATGCTGCCTGAGCTGCGGAGTTACTCCAGCATTTTATGTCCATATTTACATGTTTTTGTTCTCCATCGGATGCCCTGCCTTCCACTCAGTTGCTCTCCAGAGACCATGTACTGGCTGCAGCCAACAGGATAGACACATGGTCTGCTCTAAACTCTCTGCAGCATGAGGAACAGAAAGGTGTCCATAGGGGGGCTTGATCAGTGCTTCTCCGTTACAACAAGCAGCTTCTTGGCTAGATCATTGGTTTTCTTCATAGAAAGAAATGGTGGCAGTAAGTTTCGGGAAAAGAGCTACTGCGGTGAGAATTCTCAAAGCGAGATAATTCTATGTGTCACCATATATAGCTAAGGCTTAAAACATTAGTGTGGCACAGTGGGTAGAGCACCTTCAGAGCTCTCCAGAGATGCTACCTGTCCCGCTGAGTTACTCCAGCTTTTTGTGTCTACCTATCCATGTTCCACAAGCATCTGTGCTCCTCAGAGACAACTATCAACTTCTTGGTTAGATAACTAGTTTTCTTTGTAGAAAAAAGGCTCCCGACCCATAATGTCACCTATCCATGTTCTCCATGGACGCTGCCTGACCTGCTGAGTTACTCCAGCATTCTTTGTCCTTTTCCTTTTGTAAATCAGCATCTGCAGTTCCTTGTTTCTACATGTAAATATAAGATATTCAGGAAGGTCTTTAGAACGTGGAACTTAGGTTGAATTCTAGAGGTTAGTTTTCAACGTTATGAAATTCCGAGGAAAAGGCACCGGCATTATTCACTGAATCAAAAAATTTCCACTGTTTATTAAAGTCGGGGGTCAAATTAACGCCAGATTTTTATCTTTAATATTGCTATTCCTTCCACATATTAACTATGCTTTTATTGGTTAATGGTTGTCATGAAGAAAAAGCTGCCATTACTGGACCTTGACCCTATGTGGGTGGCAGGTGATAAGTGTACCAAACGTTTTCAAATGTATTTTCCTTGCAATTGTCTTCTTTTTGTTTACATGAATTTGCTGATGCTGATAAGCCCGTTCAAACTTGAGCCTTTAAGTATCAATGAATTGCTTGATAGCTCTTTGCGTAAGTATATCTTTCCTGCACCAAGGTGCAGTTTTGAAGCTATCATTTAAAAGCATAGAAACCCAAACAATGTTGAATTATGCTGAAATAGAATTGTGTAGGGATAGCTGGTGGGGGAGTGGATAAAGCAATTAGTTGATAGACTGTCTCAAGCATTGTTCAACATGAGGACAACTGCTTTAGATTCTGGGGGGTGAGAGGGGGAAGGGTGTGGTACTATAATTTCAGCTTGCTACCACTGGGCAAGAAGCAAAGCAACATGCAACAATCTGCTCAGTCCAACGATGACAGATGATCCACTTTGTAAGATTCTGTCCATATGGTGAAAGTAAAAAAATTACTCCATGGCAATTGCAAACCCACTCACGCAGAGTATTGACATTTAATTCACCCAAATTAGACGGACATTGTGCGGTCTAGTATAATAAACACCAATGAGATCTTTGAATTTAGCAGCACAGACCGAATCCAATCAGGTTCCCAATCAGCGTATAGGCACCTCGTGTTTTATGCGGGGTATACGCTTTTGAAAATCAGTTCGTAAATCAAAAAGTGCGTAAATCAAACAGTTGCCAGGCCCAGCACGCGACTACACTGACGGAAAATGCCAGGCATAAATTTGAGCAAGTTATTCCAAAAACATGAGAGCGTAAATTAAACCTCCCCAGCAATTAGACAAGTGCGTTATTCTAAGAAAGCTAAATCAACCACGGGTAATACACAAGTTGCGTGCATTTCCATTTCTAATTATTGAAGGAGCTTGACATGAGCATGAGGAATAGTTCAGGAAGCAGGCTCGTTTCGCAACATTTTATACAGGGCTGGAGTGTGCACTTCGAGTTGTTGTTATAAAGAAAAACTTGTCTTTATTATTGCTTTATAGAGTACTTGGTATATATAAAGGTAGTTGGCAGCCCAATAAATCATATTTAAAATGCAATCATAACTTTTGGTTTGGTATGTGGTTCATTAACATGGTCTTGGATATGTTCCATAGCTCTGCATTTTGCAACTTTTATATTTCATCGTTTGTGTTCTTACTCTCTAACTGTCCCCATCTCCTAGCTTTTATCTACCTTTGTTCAATTTCTCTCTCTCTCTTTCTCTCTCTCCCTCTTTCTCTCTCTCTACCCCCACTAACCCTCAACCAAAGATACTAGAGGAGCTCCTCTAGAATCTTTTGCCCTCAACCAATGACCAATTACAGCTTATCTCTATGACAATCCTAGTCTTATCACAAATAATTTATTTTGTCTATTCCGTCCCTCACCCACCATCTGCAACTTCAAACTTACTTGTTCTCATGCTTTCTAAATCTTGAAAATGGGTCTTCAACCCAAATTATTAACTCTTTTCTTTCCACAGATGCAGCCTGAACTACTGAATACCTCCATAATTCTGTGTTTTGTTATTTCAAATTTCCAGCATCTGCATTTTATACATTTTCTTCCTCTGAGTTAATTGCATCATTAATTAGTCTCATGTTAATTTTGGATCAATTCCTTATTGTTCTACATATGTGCATAAATGACAGTGGTTGATTGTGTTCCTCCACTTCTTTGTTTTTCCAATTCACCAGTCTTCCACTTTTCAACTCCTTTTTAAGGCACTGATTTTTGCCACGGCTGGGCTCCAACAAGTAACTCCAGCTTGGGTACACTTCCCCTGACTGGTCATTCTACAATGGGGAGCCCAAGCAGACCATTAAATAATGGACCAGGCCATAACCTGGACACAAAGGTTATTCCTCATCATATAGACACTACGCCCAACATGAAATAAACTAGGGACAATTTTCACCTTATTACATTTATACCAAGCTGATAAACCTACAAACCCTTACCCTTAATAACTTTTCATTTGACTCCTCCCATTTCCTCCAAATACAAGGCGTAGCTATGGGCACTCGCTATGCCTGCCTCTTTGTAGGGTACGTCGAGCAATCCTTGTTCGAGACATACCAGGGCCCCATCACCGATCTCTACCTCCGCTACATCGACGATTGCTTTGGTGCTACCTCCTGCACCCACACACAACTGACTGACTGATAGACTTCTGACCGACATCCACTATAAACCCACTGACTCCCATGGCTATCTAGACTACACTTTTTCCCACCCTGCTTCCTGTAAGGACTCCATCCCCTACTCCCAAGTTCTCCGTCTACGCTCCCAGGATGAGGTGTTCCACACCAGGGCATCGGAGGTTCCCCTCCCCTACTATAGATGAGGCTCTCACCAGGGTCTCTTCAATACCCCGTAACACTGCTCTCTCTCCCCATCCCCCCACTCGTAACAAGGGCAGAGTACACCTAGTCCTCACCTTCCACCCCACTAGCCGTCACGTACCACAAATAGTCCTCCGTCATTTTCGCCACCTCCAACGTGGCCCCACCACTCGCAACATCTTCCCATCTCCCCCCCCACCCCCCCGCGGTCTGCTTTCTGCAAAGACCGCTCCCTCAGTAACTCACTTGTCAATTCTTCCCTTCCCACCCGCACCACCCCCTCCCCGGGCACTTTCCCTTGCAGCCGCAAGATGCTACACTTGTCGCTTTACCTCCCCCCTCGACTCCATTCAAGGACCCAAGCAGTCGTTCCAGGTGCGACAGAGGTTCACCTGCACCTCCTCCAACCTCATCTATTGCATCCGCTGCTCTAGATGTCATCTGATCTACATCGGTGAGACCAAGCGTAGGCTTGGCGATCATTTCGCCGAATACCTCCGCTCGGTCCGCATTAACCAACCTGATCTCCCGGTGGCTCAGCACTCCAACTCCCCCTCCCATTCCGAATCCAACTTCTCTGTCCTGGGCCTCCTCCATGGCCAGAGTGAGCACCACCGGAAATTGGAGGAGCAGCACCTCATATTCCCGTTGGGCAGTCTGCACCCTAGCGGCATGAACATTGACTTCTCCAATTTCCGGTAGCCCTTGCTGTCTCCTCCCCTTCTCAGCTCTCCCTCAGCCCTCTGGATCCTCCTCTTCCTCTTCCTTTCTTATTCCCCCCCCCCCCTGAAGAAGGTTTTCGGCCCGATACGTTGCCTATTTCCTTCGCTCCATAGATGCTGCCGCACCCGCTGAGTTTCTCCAGCACTTTTGTAAACCTACATCGACGTCTTTGGAGTGTGGGAGAAAACCGAAGATCTCGGAGAAAACCCACGCAGTCATAGGAAGAACATACAAACTCCGTACAGGCAGCACCCGTAGTCAGGATCAAACCCAAGTCTCCGGCGCTGCAAGGCAGCAACTCTAACACTGTGCCACTGTGCCGCCTTCTTGCTGAAGCTCTATGTAGTATCTAAACACCGGTACTGTGCCTGAGTCAGCAGACTCCTTACAGGTTAGAGATTAGTCTAAAGAAGGGACCCAACCCAAAACGTCACCTATCCATGTTCTCCAGAGATGCTGCCTGACCTGCTGAGTTACTCCAACACTTTGTGTCGTTTTGTGTTAACCAGCAGCTACAGTTCCTTGTTTCTACTTTGGGATTGAAGTGACAGTCCTTGTCTGGTTTTGTTCAGTGCTGAACTATACAATTTACCTCCGACACATTTTACCCCTCCACCCCTCATACTCACATTTATTGGGTCAGTAAAATTCAAATAGAATAACCAGTCTGAAGAAGGGCCTCGACCCGAAACATCGCCTATTCTTTCGATCCATAGATGCTGCCTCACCCGCTGAATTTCTCCAGAATATTTGTCTACAATAGAATAACGGAGAAGTGTTTAGTCACAATACTTTAGTCATGAAGTGTGCATCAGATCTTTACAATTGTTGGAATACATGAGTGTGTGACAGCATTGTACAGTCACGGATACGTATCTAATAATGTTATTCAGCCAGTAATTCAGCAGTTAAACCAGCATCTGCAGTTCCTTCCTACAGGTCTGAAGAAATGTCTTGACCCGAAATGTCACCAATTTCTTTTCTCCAGAGATGCTGCCTGACCTGCTGCGTTTCTCCAACATTTTGTGTCTGTCTTCGATGTAACCCAGCATCTGCAGTTCCTTCCTACACAATAATGTTATTCTTGTTGTTTGTAGTGACTTTACTCCCGAACCAAATCACTGTGGCCATCTTGTAGAGCATTGCTGAGGTCAGGGGCGGAAAACCATGTCCCCCCCATGTTTTGAGAGGTGAGGGACATCCCCCCCAAGTTTTTGTGATCCCGATTTTAAAATCTCAGTTTTTAGCGCTGGATTGGGCCTCCGAAGCCTCGCGTGTGTGTATGTGTGCGCATGCGCCCGTGGCCGCCAAAATATTGTGTCCCCCGTCCCCTCCATGTTTTGATAGCGAGTTCCGCTCTTGCCTGAGGTACTATCTACCGCATTGGAGACTGTCATAGACTATCTTTGATTGGATTTTACTGGCTTTACCTTGCACTAAACGTTATTCCCTTATCATGTATATGTACACCGTGAATGACGCGATTGGAATCATGTATTGTCTTTCCACTGCATGCGTCAAAAGCTTTTCACTGTACCTCGGTACACGTGGTAATAAACTAAAACTAACCCAAACTACATGGTCTTTAACATGCTTTCATTCGCATTATATATATATATGCTGTGCTAAGCAATTGCTTCAGTTGTAAACCAGGATTGTGTGCTGTTAGCGTAGAGAAAACAGCTATGACTTGAATGTAATGAATACAATGAAGTCACGCATACTGCAAAATAAATGTAGTTTGATCATGGAAATACAGAAATATAGTAAAGGCAATAACTAACATTCAATTCATCCTTTCTTTGCATTGGGGAAGACATAAATCAGGAGCATAGGGAACTGAAATGGTTTTATTTGGAGTGGAGAATATCCAGCCACTCACTGCTACCTCCTGTCGACTGGAGAGGATGCTGGCAGAAGCCTAGGAAAACCATTAGGTGTGTACTTTCAATACAGGCCACAGGCCAACGATGGAGAAAATGGGACAAAGTACAAGTTAAAGAGAATACATTAACCCAAATACTGTAGATCAATTAAAACAGTTACAATTTGACATTAGCTAACTCTAATTTATTTAGTTGAATTCATTTGTGAAATATGATAAACATTTGGAACAAGAAATATGAATGATAAGTTATAATTTTGTTTTAGTCTAGTCATTGTGATATAAACAATTAACTAAAAGGAATGTTGTCGGAAAGCTGTATTACATTAAAGGGTCAGTGTACAGATTTTGTCTTTAATGTTTTTGACGTATAGTCTAGTCCACATGAGCAACACATGACATTCCATTACTCTAAAGGACATATTAATAACAGCCAATTTGCAGGTTATAAAGTATAACATCCTTTCAAACATTCCGCCAAGCCAGAAGACAACAAAAAGAAGTTAAACATTTCCAGGTCACAGATGTGTCATCTTGTATACATCTTTAAATTTTATCTTTCATATTCTGGCTCCTATTCGACCAGCATTCATTAAGACCGGGTGTTTGTTTTAAATAAACACAAATGTCAGAGACAAAAGAAGAGTCATATTCCAAACCATATCTTGCAATAAATAAGATATCGGCAAAGCTCACATTAAGCATTTAAGTGAATTAGAAAGGAATCTTCCATGACCAGGGTCAAGTAAAAGTGTATTTTTAGTTTAATTTATGAGGAGATTGTCACTGTAGTGTAAACATTCTGCTGACTCAGCCCGTGGAGGAGTACTCAATAACATTAAGGACCCACCCAGAACACGGTGAAATACTGTCCCTATCAAAACTGAAATTTACCAGGCTCACTGGCTCTAATGGAAATATGCTCGGGTCACCTGACTTTTGTCACATGCCCAATAATTAAAGCTCACTTTAATATAAGAAACAAAAACTATATCTTTAAGGGCATTACAAAAAAGGCTGAACCAAATGGCTGAATTCCATCCTGCTGAATTCGCTGCCAGTGAGCTAAAAGGATGCCACATTCGTCTTTCCTTGGCCATCTCGAATTCTCCAGGTTACCTATCTTTATGTTTTGTCACTGATACTGCAAGGATTTATTTTGCTGACGTCTCATGACAGCACATTTGTTTTAAAAAGCACAAATGTAAGAGGTAGTAACATTCCACATCTCATCTTGCAATAATTAAGAAGTTGTCCTTCCGTTCCAAGCTGTTATTCGGCAACTTTTGCTGAACTGTCCAGATGTTGGCTACATTCATCCTTGGCTCTAAGGCCTGTGTAGTTGAATGGTTTGATACTGCTCATTGCCAAGGTGGAGACGTGACTAGCAACAACAAGGGTAAGGTAAAGGAATGCAAGCCGTAGATGTGAAGCCAAACTTATGGCAAAATATCAATGTCTTCATAAGACAGAAGCTACTTTCCTACAACTATCACCTGATGATCACCTTATCACCTCTTGAAATGATCTACGTAACCCTAATCTTACTCGGCAAAGGAACACAATGGACCATCTCTTGCATGACCATGGACTTGTTTTTTTTTCTATTTGTGTTTTGCACTAATGCATTGCTTTTACATAAATTACACATAAATCACACATAAATTACACAATAAATTACACATAAATTACACATAAATTACACATAAATTACACAAATTACATAAATTACACATAAATTACACATAAATTACACATAAATTCTACACTTTTTCCTTTTTTACTTGTCTTGCAGGATATTTGTGTAATTATATAATTTATGTTTTGTGTGCTATCTGAGTCCATGTGCCGGTGATACTGTTGCAAGCAAGATTTTCATGGTAGCTCACCATACGTCTTCACATGACAGTAAACTCAATTCAACTTGAACCGTATCATTGTTCAAAACAATAGAGTGAAAAAGCGTTGTCTAGAGTGAAGCATTAAAGAAAACTGTGATTTATATAATTCCTAGAAAGTTCACAGGATTGTTCGAGATCGTTCATGAGACCACAGAATTATATTGTAAATTGTCCCTTGTATGTGGCATAATGTTAGTGTACGGGGTGATTGCTGGTCGGTGCGGACTTGGTGGGTCGAAGGGTCTGTTGCTGTGTTGTATCTTCAAAAAACTAAAGTCTCTATCTTCTGGAAGACCAAGGACAGAAGGCATGTATTAAATCCACCACTTACATATTCCTGTCCAAGCTGCGTACCTACTTTACTTAGAAACACGTTCAGAAGTTCAGAAGTTCGAGGAGCAGAATTAGGCCATTCGGTCCATCAAGTCTTCTCCGCCATTCAATCATGGATCATCTCTCTTGCCTTCTCAACCACATTCTCCTGTATTCTCCCCATAAATCCTGACTCCCTTACTAATGAAGAATCTATCAATCTCAGCCTTAAAAAATATCCATTCACTTGGCTTCCACAGACGTCTGTGCAATGGATTCCACAGATTCACCACCCTCTGACTAAAGAAATTCCTCCTCGTCTCCTTTCTTAAGGTATGTCCTTTTATTCTGAGGCTATGGCCTCTGGTCCTAGACTCTCCCACTAGTGGAAACATCATTTCCACATTCACTCTATCTGGGCCTTTCACTATTTGGAAAGTTTCAATGAGGAGTCCCCTCATCCTTCTAAACTCATTTATAGTTCCATCCTCTACATTAGGCCTTGCTCGGGACTGGGCGCGGGGGCGTGGACTTACTATCGGCGCTGATCCGTTGCGGATTTCAACATCGCGGAGCTCGCAGTCTCGGGTAGAGACCGAGTCGGGAAGCTCCAAGGACGCAGAAGGTTCGACTAGCCCCAACCCAAGGGCCGATCGCCTGGCGCGGGAGAGCTGACATTCCCCCCGATGCAGAGGGCTCTACAGCCGGCTACGGGGGCCATGATTGCCCCATCAATGGAAGGCTCGATGCCCCTGAGGAGAACAAAGAAGGGAAGAGATTTAACTATTTTTTTCACAGTGAGGAATGTGGAGGAGTCACTGTGGTGGATGTTTATGTTAAAATGTATTTTGTGTGTTCCATTGCATTTTATTGGTATGACTGGGGTGGGAGATTGCAACCTTCACGTGGTCCACCCTGTTTCGACTAGTGCAATCAACCCGACGTGCACAAACAAATAGATCAAATAGAACAAGTTGACCTCCTTTAGGCTGTGCACGCCATACGCAAGGAGAAGAAGATTGGGATGACTGTATAGAGTAATCAAATTCCTTGTATGTTGCATGATATACTTGACTAATAAAGTATGATTATGATTATGACATCCTGGAATTCCTTGCAGCACCATTAATTCCAGCAGGCAGTGAAATACCATTTGCTCAAGGGCTTTAAGTGCTGAAATGTCCAGCAGCAGTAATATTTTGTGTTAACGTTTTAAAATGCTGACATTCAAAGTGAAACTGTTTTATTTCTGTACACCACACCGCACTACAGCACAGTAAGGAGTAAATTGTAGATGACTCATCTGTTTGTGCACAGTGGCAATGATAATAAAAGGATCTGAGACAGAGAGGTAGGTTTGCTTACGATCCCTATCAGCATTGACATTGACTCCGTCCGTCAGTGACTGTTCAGTTTAGTTTAGTTTAGGTTATTGTCACATGTACCGAGGTACAGTGAAAAGCTTTTATTGTGTGCTAACCCACCAGCGGAAAGAAAACATGCAGAAACATAGAAAATAGGAGTATGAGTAGGCCATTCGGCCCTTCGAGCCAGCACCGCCATTCTATATGATCATGGTTGATCATTCAAAATCAGTACCCTGTTCCAGCTTTTTCCCCATATCCCTTAATTCCTTTAGCCCTAAGATCTAAATCAAACTCCCTCTTGAAAACATCCAGTGAATTGGTCTCCACTGTCTTCTGCGGCAGAGAATTCCACAGAGTCACAACTCTCTGGGTGAAAAAGTATTTTCATGATCACATGATTACAATCAAGCCATTCTCCGTGTACAGATACATGATAAAGGAATAACATTTAGTGCAAGGCAAAGCAAGTAAAGTCCGATCAAAGATAGTCTGAGGGTCCCCGATGAGATTGATAGTAGTTAAGAAGGAAATATACTTTTGTCAAAATGCATAACAGTAAAGTACCGGTGTAACATTAGCAATGCTTCTCTTCTCTTGAAGCACAATATTCTTGATTCTTCAAGCCATCCAACACTCTGATTTAAACAAACACAATGTCTCGGATAATCTGGCACACTAGGGATTTTAGTGGTGCTGGATTAGCAGATTCTGCAGCCGTTTGGATATTTTCCTTCTAATACCCCAAAACCCCTTTCATTTAAAAGGTGAGTGAAAATCTCCCCAAAGAACTAAAGACATTGGAAAACTAAAACAAAATAGAAAACACTGGAAATATACAGCAGGTCAGGCCACATCAGTGGGAAGGGAAACAGAATTTTATTGTGGTTGAAAGAGCAAAGTTGGTCTTTTGATGGAATCAGAAGAATTACAAAGAGAGTGGTCCAGAGAATTACAAAGAGAATGGTCCCAGCAAAATGCTGAAAGGGAAGGCGAAGGGAAGATGTATCTGCAGGTGGAATCTCATTGAGGGTCACAGAAATTCCAGAGAATGATGTGTGCAGGAAGGAACTGCAGATGCTGGTTTAAACCGCAAGATAGACACAAAAAGCTGGAGTAACTCAGCGGGATAGGCAGCATCTCTGGAGAGAAGGAATGGATAATGTTTCGGGTCGAGACCCATCTTCAGACTGCAACATTTCGACCCAAAACATCACCCATACCTTCTCTCCAGAGATGCTGCCTGCACCGCTGAGTTACTCCAGCTTTTTGTGTCTAACCAGAGAATGATGTGTTGAGTGTGGAGGCTGCTGGGTTGAAAGGTGGAGACCAGGGCAACTCTATCCTTGTTTCTGTTCCGAAGGAGAGGGGATGAGAGCAGAGGCATAGGGAATGGATGAGATGCAATCAGGGGATTAGTTAACAATGATAATGGGAACGTTGCGGTTCAATCTGATGAAGGAATCTCTCTGATGGCAACAGATATTCAATTTGTCACATTGACTCTGAAGATAGACATAAAATGCTGGAGCAACTCAACACGTCAGGCAGCATCTCCAGAGAAAAGGGATAGGTGATGTTTCGGGTTGGAACCCTTCTTCAGACACTGACATCGAATCTGTTTCGCTTTCCACAGATATGGCTTGAACTGATGAGTATTTCATCTGTTTTTTTGTTGAACACATTTAATTTAATGATTTAAGATGTTATGCAGTATTTTAATAAATGTTTGCATGAGCCGAGTAAGTTTAAAGCATGCAGACGAAACAGGGTCTTGCAGTTTAACAAATGCATGGGAACTGGAACCTGAATGAATTGGGAGCGCAGCAAAGTCATACCATCAATATTCCAGCCCTCACTTCCCCCTCTAATTTCAAATGTAATGGTAACATTCTCTCTATCTCTGAACCTGGTTCCAAAATCAATAGTTATTTCTGACAACGAAAATATTTACCTTGACTTAAAATCCAAATGCATCCAAGACTTGCATACTGATCTCAACATCATCAACAAAAAAGCATATGACTTGATGATTGATTATTTAATTTAGTATTAAATCTCTTAACACAATATTCTTTTCTACATTCACTTCATCCATCTAATTATTGTCATTGGTATTCTAAATGCTTCCCACAGTTGTCCTTTGTTTCCAATGGAACATGCTAAGATTCAGTAGAGTCTATGGCCATGTCATGCTACTGGACTCTACAAACTTGGTATGATAAGCCAGAGAATAAGAGTTAAACCCTCACTCTGGAAATGTGAGGACATAAATTCAGTTTTATTTGGATCATGTAAATTAGACTGTGAATTGGTCAGACTGACTTCAAAGCCCAACTTTTCTTGAGGGAAAGAAACTCACTATACTTATCAAATCCATACTATGGATAATACTTACTGTAATAAGCCTTGCAAATGCTCATATATCTCAAAGAGATAAAGCAGTAATGTGAAAATATCTTCACCACATTAGAATGTACAGTTTAACAAACCTCACCATCTTCTCTTGGGTAACAAAGAACAAGCAATATACATTTGACCTTGCTGGCACCCATTTCTCAAAGGTGAATAAAAAATATTATGCACTTTGCCTCCTCCCTGTATCCCTGCAGTATTAAAACAAACTCATTGCCACATTTCCTATTCTAACATTTTTTATCCCCCAAATGGCAAACTCTTCACTCATTTATTATTGCTGTGCACCACTTTCTACCGACTGTGTTAACATACTATCAAATTAAATCAGATAACACTATACATGAATACATTCCACCCATACACAAGTACAACAGGTAGATTAAAGAGAAAAATATCAGATACAGAATATAGTTTTGCAGCATTGTAGTGATACAGTTCCAGAAAAAAAATTCCCATGTCTGTAGAGGTAGGTTGGAAGATCGGAACTGCACTCTAGTCTATGGGAACACCATTCAGAAGTCAGATAACAGAGGGGACGAAGCTGTTCCTGAGTATTAAAAAGGAATTATATGTTTGGTCAACCCCATCAAATGTATTGCCTCTGTAGTCTCCTAATCAAGACCATTGGACTGAAATGTGTAGGAAGGAACTGCAGATGCTGATTTAAACCAAAGTTGGACGCAAAATGCTGGAATAATTCAGCAGGACAGGCAGCGTCTCTGGAGATGGAATGGGCGATGTTTCAGATTGAGACCCTTCTTCAGACTCAGGCTTCAGAGTCTGAAGAAGGGTCTCAACCCGGAACCTCACCCACTCCTTCTCTACAGAGATGCTGCCTGGCCCGCTGAGTTACTCCAGCATTTTGAGTCTATCCACTGGACTGAAAATTGTAGAAAAATGCAAAAATGGGAAAATCAAATCCTTAAATGAGGAATATGTGAAACTCACATGAAAATGGGATAGAGCCACACATGTATGAAGCTGGAAGTAGACAATGATACAGGATTGAGTCAAAGAGGCATAGAGCCATGCAGCAAGTCCATGCTGTCCAAGGTGCCATTCCAATGCTGTCCATGCTGTCCAAGCTAGTTCATTGCATTTGCTTGCATTCGGTCTATTTCCTCTGAACCTTTCATATCAATGAACCTGCCCAAATGTTTTTTAAATGTTGTGATCGTATCACCTCTACCACTCCCTCCGGCAGCGGGTTCTGTATACTTACCACCCTCTACATGAGAAATTTGCCCCCACAGGTCCACTTTAAAACTTTACCCTCTCGAACTTACACCTTTGCCCTCTAATTTTATATTCAACTACCCTGTTGAAAAGACTGTGATAACCGCATCTATATATTACTAAAACTGTCATCTTGTTTGTGATTCTATGTGTGTGCGTGATCCCGGAACTATGTGAAAACGGTACACAATAGCGGTACAATTTTTGGACCACCTTACTTACAATTGTCTTGTGGTGTGTTATTGTCAAGTTTCGTTCAGATTTATGTTATATTTTACAAGCTATTCACATTTTTAATTTTACTAAACCCCACTGAGAAAAATGATGAATTAGCAGTGGCAGTTACAGGTATGAAATCACAACTGGATTATAGCCTTGCCCGCTACAATGATGCAAATACCAGGACGCTGAGTCTTGGCAGCAGGTGCAATTGGATTTTTTTAAAAGTTTAATGAGGGAGGGTGAATAAGGGGAAATGTGCCTCCCCAGCGATTTTGGGGGCTATGGGTGAGTGCTGGAATATGGCGTTGGGGGAACGAATGGCGCTGGGGGAACGGGTGAATGGTGGAATATTGCGTTGGGGAACGGGTTGCATTGGGCGACCAGGCCTCCCGTGTGACAGGGACCCAACGTGTCCCACTTGGTCTAGTGATTTTAAAAATCTCTGTAATGTCACCCCTCAGCCTTCTTTGCTTCAGATAAAGCAGTCTCAGGGTATCTAGTCTCCCCTCCTAACTCAAGGCATCCACTCCAGGCAACATGCCTGCAAATCATTTCAGCACCCTTTTTAGCTTAATCACATCCTTACTATAGTACGGTGACCAGAACTGCATATAATATTCCAGGTGCAGCCTCACCAATGTCTTGTACAGCTGTAACATGACATCCCATCCATTGTACTTCATGCCCAATTTGATGAAGGCAAGCATGTCATATTCTTTCGACATCACTCTGTCTACTTGTGTCTCCACTTTACGAAAACTATATACATGCATCTCTAGGCCTTTCTGTTCTACAGCAATATCCAGGGCCCTGTTATTTACTTTGTACCTGCCCTGGCATAACGTCCTAGATGTGTGGTGCGAAGTTCAGTACAACGTTGAACAGGACTTAAATGATGCACCAAGTAAAATCAGTCATAGTTTGTGAAAGGAAATTAAAACTGTGCAAGACACAGAATTCATCAACTTTGCCATGGTGGAACAGTATATTGATTTTCATTGGAATGTAATTGAAGTTTGCATTCTGTTACTGGATGGGGATTCTTTGGAACAAAATGAGTGAAAAACAAGAGGAAGATGAATGCAAATACTTGACACATGGACCGATAGAAATTAAGCCATGATAAAGTGATGCCGTGCAGTTGCACCACACAAAGTAAGGGGCAGAGGAGGGTGGAATGATTGATTGCACTGCAAAGGGGATGAGGAAGATAGATGAGTAAGTTGATCATGGACTACATAAAAGTAATGACGACTCTAATCACAGGGTGGTCTGTGTGATGCAGAGAAGTATAAACCAGGTTGATATGAGTGGTGAAAGACAGGGGTGCAAAACTGACATGTTGAACGGCTGGGGTAAGAAATTGAAAATTAGTAGTCCAGAGTTAGAATTAAAAAGTCACAGATGGACTTCTTGAGAAACGATATGGACGATGATAGTTTTAATATAATTAATTTATTTTGGGCCTAGTTTTTACCAAGAAATAGTTCTGTTGTGTTATCTTCATATCTGGTGTAGGAAAGGTGAGATTACTATTCTGAGATCATGAGGATGTTTTTATTCTACGCTGTGGGCAGCACTGATAATTGTGATGAAACTTCAAACTCAGTACAAAATGCAAAGGGGATCATTTCATGAGATCACCACAGGTAGTAAAATACCTCCATCTGTAAAATTCACTTTCAGAAAATAAAATACATTGTACCAAGGAACAGCTTGACAAGTGGAAGATTTCAATACATTTTAATTTAAATTAACTTACCATAAATGGGTCTTCCACAGTGAATTCAGGACTGCTTTCTCATCCAGAAGGATTCACTTGCTAACAAATATTAAAAGAGCACCATGTAATTTAACACTTAGACAGCGCTAATTAATGATTGGTGTTTTTAGCAAGAGTTTCAACAGTTTGGGTAAACGACTTGCTTCCAAGGCAAGGAAAGATATTTTGGATAATCCTAGAATATATGAATGAAGTGCAGCAGTATTTAATGGCAATTTTTGTCACTGAGGTAATTAATTAATGTACTTAAATTAAAATTATATTAATGTGTTTTTAGGTGGATGTTTTCATGAAAACCTTGGCCCTTTAAAGACTGTCAAAATATATTTGTTTGAAATTATCATGTGTCAAGAATATTAAGGGTCCCAACCAAAGATCCTAGAGCGGATTGGTCCCGACATGAAATGTCGCTTATCCCATGTCCTCCAGAGATGCTGCCTGACCTGCTGAATTACTCCAGCACTTTGTGATTTTATTACAAAATGTATGTTTTTGTACAGAATTGCAAACATTTTCACTTAGCTGTGAAGTGAAGTTAAGATTTTGGAATTTGCGTTGACTTAATAAGTTTGTTAAAATATTATTTTTCTCTACTAGACTTAAAAATAATGCATACAGAATTACCAACTGGTTAGTCAATAACATGTTGCACTCTCCCCAGATGTTTAATTTTTTTCTGCCACAGCTGAAACTGCAGTGTTGAAATCCAGAAAAAGATCACAAAATTCTTCAAAAAATTTACAATGCAGGCAGAGGAAACGGTAACATCTCCATGGAAAATCCAGTTTCATGTTGTTGAAGAGAGCCCGAGATTAACAAATCATAACTGCATTAGTGTTGGCAGTTAAAGCAATGCTATTTCCACAGTAAAATCTGCTAGATCAATAATCATTTTTCCTCTGTTATGGCATTCAGCTGACAGGAATTATTCACAAATGAGTCCTGGCGGATGAGAAATGCAGTAGCCATGTGACTGCAGGGTGATCGATTGGCCGTTTGTTTACTGAAACCCATCTTCACTGACATTAGCCAGGACTTTGGAAATGAGCAGAAAGGAGGATTGCAGCTGTCGCAGTGTCCCGCGAGTCTACGAACCCATGTTCTAATAGGTGTCTAAGTAATCTAATGTTACCTTGACACAAACAATGTGGTCCAATTAACACTCAGTGACTGAAGCCTAGCAGGTGTAGAGCTGTTAGATGAGCACAGATGCAATATTATGACTAAAATACATATATTCATATCTGACAGCGATGAATTGTACCTGTCATTCTCCAATTTTCTCTTCAGGCATACTGAGATTCAGATCCTTAATACCAATAATCTTCCACTATCTCATCACTAACCCAAGCATGAGCTGCTAAGTGGATCTCAACATAGGTACATTATTGCCAAGCCTGTTCCTATTATTCTTCAACAATCATGCATACCTCTCCCAGCTGTTGTCATTGGAGAATTAGTCAGGATTCTCATCACTCATTATCTTACAATGAACACTTAAACAATGTAGTCTTGTGTTACATATACTCACATTCTAAGAATATGAGGCACAGTATTTGGAGGAGTTTTGATGATTATAAATTCCTTACTTGTCGAAATCAATAAATTATCACTGGGTTATTCTGTTTTTTGAAACATGATCTACCATATTACTTAAGGTTCATTCTTAAAAGGCACTCGTGACAAAGTTCAGTACAATGGACTCTTGTAGGTAAACAATTTTATTTTAAGCACAATCTGGGAAATTTCTTTCAACACATTTTGAAAATCAGCTTTCCTGGCATCAGGAATGAGAAGGGATCTTTACGTTTTAGCAGATGTTTGCAAGCTCTACTTGGTCAACATGCATGGGTAACCTTACAAAATTATCATCTTGACCTACTTGCAAAAAGGTTGACCCTGAGTATCTCCAGCTTTCCCTACCCGACCACACATGGAACTTTCATCCAGTATAATAACTTAACAATATTCATAACAAAAACATTGTTTATAAGTGTTGAACTGCTATCTTTGGTGACCCTCGGACTATCTTTGATCGGATTTTGCTGGTTTTACCTCGCACTAAGCGTTATTCACTTATCATGTATCTGTACACTGTAGATGGATCGATTGTAATCATGTATTGTCTTTCTGCTGACTGGTTAGCATGCAACAAAAGCTTTTCACTGTACCTCAGTACACGTGACAATAAACGAAAGTGAACTGAACTGAATTCTGAAACAAAACAACATTACAGCCTAAGTGTTGGAGTAACTCAGTGGGTCAGGTAGCATCTGTGGAGAACATGGATCAGTGATGCTGTGCATTGGGTCCCTTCTTAAGACTGATTGCAGGGGGGGGGGAGAGAAAAGAAAGCTGGGAGAGAGGCGAGGCGGGACATACAGGGGGAGCAATGAGAGAGAATCTCACAGAACTCCCATCGGAGAGAGGAGGACGACTTCAAAATAGGCAAATCTTGAGGAGATTTAACAGTGGAGCAGGCAAAATGTAGAAATAAGGAATTGCAGATGCTGGTTTTACAACAAAAGGACACAAAGTGCTGGAGTTTTCTTGTACTCACCTGTTGAGTCACTGCAGCACTTTGCGTCCTTTTTCGTAAATCAGCATCTGCAGTTCCTTATTTCTAGTATTACAGCACCCTTTGTCTACAGCTCAGCATATGTCACATGTTATGAGGAAGACTAAAGAGTGGGTTGGAGTTTATAAAGACTACATTCGATTATTTACATTATATTACTTATTTTGATAAATATTAGGGGATTTAAAGTGAAGTTAGGATTAAATAGTAGAGCTAAGTTTTTTCACCAACCAGTGTATTATATTATTTTGCAGGAAGAATGGTTACAAATGAATGAGGCTTTTACGGTCACAATGTCACTCAAAATCTATTTTTTCATGGAGCTTGTATTTATTACTTTTATTCATAAATAATTAGATCTGCAAGCTCTTGTGATTTCAGTGAATTACACAACACATTATCTTTTTGATTTGTTTCCCCATTTCCTCTTCAAAATGAAAATTCTACCTCTTTCTTTCCACCCCAATGCATTTAAGGGGTCAAAGCAAAGAAAGTAAACACAACAGCAGGATCAAAATCACTTTTTTTTTTTTGCAACATAGAATAATCTTTATTTGAAATGAGAACTTTAAGAGAGGCTTGTCCAGTTATAAGAACAACAACATTAGTACCCAAGGAGTGACACAAGAAACTAGAAGTACATGTGCATTTACGGTAGAACTGATATTTACTACTGAAGGTTTCAGCATTATGTTACTATCATTCAGTTTCTCTACACTGTTTTAAATCTCAATAGATATTTTAAAAATACACATGTTTATATGTAGCTATATTATATTTTAAAGATGTCTTTGCAGGTGATGCTGTGATTTTCTGGTCAGAATACTTTGCTATTAATGTATGATAACTTCATAATTAATACCATAATAATAACAGATGTTTTAACCCAGTTCTCAAAATTAATAGTAAATATCATTCTAAAATAGATTGTTAATTGCAGCCTTTCTCTTCATTGCAGAACATCCCAAAGTATTTTTTCACCAAGGAAGAACTTTTGAAGTGTGGTCACTTGTTGTAATATAGGAAACAATGGCAGGTTATTTAGCACCATGCTGCTATAAACAGCAAAGTCATCAATACCATTTAATCCATTTTAGTAATGTTGAGCACTGGGAATAATTTTGATTCTCTGTTTCAAAATAAAACAATGGACTCTTTTTATGGACATATGAGAAAGCAGACAAGGCCTCAATTTAATATCTCATCAGATGGACAGCATCACCTTCAGTGTAGTACTTCCTGCATACTCCACTGGCACATCAGTATGGATTTCTGTGTTAATTTCTCTGGAGTTGGACTTAAACCCATAACCTTCAACCTCAGAGGTGAGAGCACTGCTAACTGAGCCACAGCTGGTAACTGATGAAGAACTGACCTGCAATATGTGAAGCTAATGGCTGTATGTCATACCATCAGTAGAACGAGCTTTCATCATTTATTACCGCACATCAGAATAATATGTCGGGAGATTATAAATTCAGTTATGAGTTACGTTAGTTGTATTGCAACATTGCAACTTTATAATGTTCTACAGTGCAGCACAATTAGACTGGGATTTGATACAGCATAGAGATTTATATTGGAACATGCTAAGCTCTGAGCCTCTGTGTAACTTTACAGGAAAACAGTATAATTATGGCAAGGTATGCATCTGTAATAAAAAATAATATTAGATTATGAAATGGGTTACATTCATTATTTAGTTGAGGCCCATGCAAGATCTTATAGTAATACATAATGAAACTGTAAGCATTGTAATGTCTCCCCGAACACTCCCTGCTTGCCTGAGGTTACCTGAAGACACTGAAAATGGATCCCAATCAGAAATGTAATCTTCAAGAACATATCCATTTTCTCCAGAGGTGTTGCCTGACCTGCTGACTTACTCCAGCACTTTGTCCTCTTTTGTAAACCAGCATCTGCAGTTCCTTGTTTCTATTCTAAACCACAATGTCCCACTGCCTTCATCTCTATGAGACAACTTCTCAACCAATTGAAAAATACCACTTTATAGCTTTAAAAATATTTTATTCAAATGATCTGTTATAAAGGTATGTTAGAGGTTCAAAACACACATAAATTTAGAAAATAAATATTGTCCTGTTTATATTATATTTTAATATAATGAGCAGAAGAAACTGTGATTGACTGGAACAGTGCTGAGTATTGGTATTTCATGCTGAACTTGGTATTAAAGAAATGAGACATCTATGAAGTTTGGTTACATTAAGTCATTTTTGAATTGTAGAAGTAACTAGTTATAATGTGATAAATACAGGAAGAAAATGTCATAACAAAAACTCCTTCAATTCCTGCCAGCAGTCATTAAGAAATATCATTTAGAACTGGGGTAGTCTGGTTTTGTGCTTATCCTGTCTAGTTTTCCAGCTCATCAGCTTTAATGGACAGAAAAATATGGGCTTCATGTATTTATCCAGTTTTAAATATATACCACCATAATAGTGACTTTGCCATGAAGAATCGAGAAGAATAGGGTACAGAGAAGCTTTACGAGGGTGCAGAGAAAATTTACGAGGATGTTGTCAGGACACGAGGACCTGAGCTATGGGGAGAGGTTGCGCTGGCTCGGACTCTATTCCTAGGAGCTCAGGAGAATGAGGGGTGATCTTAGAGAGGTGTACAAAATCATGAGAGGAATAGATCGGGTAATTGCAGAGTCCCTTATGCAGAGTAGGAATCAAGAACCAGAGGACATAGGTTTAAGGTGAAGGGGGAAAGATTTAATAGGAACTGAGAGGCAACTTTCTTTTTTTACGCAAAGGGTGGTGGGTGTATGAGACGAGTTTCTGCAGGAGGTAGTTGAGGCAGCGTTTAAGAAACATTTTGACATGGACATGGATAGGATAGGTTTAGAGGGGTATGGACCAAACTTGTGGGCAGGTGGAACTAGTGTAAATGGCAGACACAAAATGCTGGAGTAACTCAGCAGAACAGGCAGCATTTCTGGAGTAAAGGAATGTGTGACATTTCGGGTCGAGACCCTTCTTCAGACTGATCTGTGTAGATAGTGTAGATGGCACCTATTGGTTGGTGTGGGCAAGTTGGGCCAAAAGGCCCGTTTCCACGCTGTATGACTATGATTCTCTGAGCAAAATGTCAGCTGTTTTAATTAACTAATTAAAACAGCTGACATTCTGCTGGTGATTGGCTGGTGATTATTCAAAGATATAATCTGTGTTTTCTAATTAGAAAATGCTCTTTTACCATAAGAGCATTCATATTGTGGCTTTTGGCTTCTTGGTGACACAAGGCAAAAGGAGATACCTACCCACAGATCTGAATGGACCACTAGTAATTGCAGAATAACAGACCAGGACAGCTTGTGCTCTGAAGGTCACAGAGTCATGGAGTGATCGTGTGGAAACAGGCCCTTTGGCCCAACTTGCCCACACCATCCAACATGTCCCAGCTACACTGGTCCCACCTGCCCATGTTTGGTCCATATCCCTCCAAACTTATCCTATCCATGTACCTGTCTAACTGTTTCTTAAATGTTGGGATAGTCCCTGCCTCAACCTCCTCATCTGGCAGCTTGTTCCATACACCCACTACCCTTTGTGTGAAAAAGTTACCCCTCAGATTCCTACTAAAGGTGCAACATAACTTTGAAAATAAATGGTTTCAGGACCTGGTGAGGGAGGAGTAAAAATACGAAGTAGGTACATCCCTTTTATCTTTTTTTTTCTTTTTTTCACTTTTATATATCTTCAGCTCTCTTTTTCTTTTCACTCTTTCTTTTTCTTTGGCTTTCTCCTTACCTCTTTTTCGAGTTTTACGTTTCTAAGGGTCTCTCTTGATCACTCTTTCACGCACTCACTATCCTATCTAACTCTCTTTACTTTTCTTCTTTTTAAGTTTAAAATATGAAGTGGTACAGGAAATGTATTGTTATTTTTGGCATATATCACTAATGTACACTACTTCTAATAAATAAAAAATAAATTAAAAAAAGATTCCCATTAAATCTTTCCCCTTCACCTTGAACCTTGATCCCTCATCCCATTTTCTGAAGCAGACTGAGGTTGGGTACTTTGTTTAAAAAAAGAAAAGAATCAATTATGATATAAGTACTTCCACCATCCCACCAGCCTAAGACTGTGAACAAATCCAGTATAGATTATTAGAACAGAAGGTGTCTTCTTCTGTGTGAAATATGTTTTTGCAATTTAAGCCCTGTTGCTCACAAGCTTCATGAGACAAAGCCCTCAACATTGCAGTTTCCCTAGAAATTGTCCCAAGAATAGCTGCAGTAAATATGACGTTCAGGTTAAAAATCTATAAAGGACACTTCTTTCTGTTAAAACAAATGACTTGAAAAGCTGCAGAAAATGATGAGACAATAGACAAATAGACAATAGACAAATGAGACAAATCAATTATCTGGTGTCAGTTGTAATCAGGACAATTTTATTCTTCCTGACAGACAATGGGACATAGTGGGTCAAGATGTGTGCGCAATATAGAGGCTTTTTTTTTTTTAATCATGCCTATTTTCTTAAAACGCCAACAAGCGAAAACTACATTGAATTGGTTTCTAAGTGGTGGTAGGAATAATTATAAAAGTTGAATTAGGAAAAATTAGGGTTTTGTGGTCATAAAGTTATTGGAAATTAAAACAGTGTTTGGAAACCAAGCCAAATAGGGAAGAGTCATAGTGAGCATTGTTTTACAGCAATCTGATCATACTTTTAGCTGTTTATCTGCAGCTATCAAAGGCGAATTTCATTCAAAGACCAATTTTAAATATGAACTGAGGACAGAATAAAAACATTTAAGATTTCAGAACAGTCTTAAGGGATGAAATGTTCCAGGAACTAAACAGAAAGAACTATAAAAGCAAAGAATGTTATGAAATTAATAAAAAAAGCACAGAGGGACCATGAGAGGAACATTGTAGTAAATAACACATTTCCAGTCAGTATTTTTGAGGTTACACAGCATGGCGCTTATGTGAGGAATTTGGTAGGAAGAGCATTAACAATATTATTTTAAAGTTCACAATGGGTCCAAAAGGCAAATAAAGTTTTCTTACCAACAATGACATCACTTAACAAGAAAGCAATTTTAAAGTTATATTTTACTTTAATGTACCAAGCATATGAGGATCCTCTAATGAGGATCATAATTGTTAGCTGAAATTAGGGACAGAAGTTTGTTCAACTGAAACTTTATTGTCATAAGGAGGAAATTAGAGGAGTGTTAGTAATTAACGTGCAAAATAATGGTGAAATTAGATCTGTGAAACCTCTATTGAGCCACAAAGTCACTAATGCACCTAAGAGGAAATGAAGGCCTTTGTTTCAGGTTGGGGATGGCAGAACCCTGGAAGAACTAGCATGACAAGTATGGATTTATGAATTTCTGTTATAAATGAGAATAGAGGGCTATGGTTTCATAATCAAGTTTGGAACCTGATGGGAGGCTTGAAAGGGTGAGCTTGAGAAAGCATTGCATTGAGGTCTGCACAATCTAAACATGATTTTTTTTTTTTTGAGATCTACAAACTAACCAGTGTAATAACCAATCCAGGGCAGTGTGTTACTATACATGGAGCAGAAATAAATTCTGCAGCTCTATAGGACTTGGGTTAGGCTGCATTTGGAGCATTTCATGCAGTTCTGATCGCTGTATTCAGTGCTGGATTTACCTGTAGGCTTGGCAGGCTGAAGCCTAGGGCCTCAAAATCTAGAGGGCCTCTGCCAAGCATATTTTTGACACTGCCATAGGCCTTTCTTACATATGCTGTCACAACTCACTAAACAACCCTTCAGTAATTTTTCTTGCCCTCCATTTCAGAATAATACTGTTTTAAGCCGATAACTCGACACTAGCGCTGGCAATAAATAACCTTTTAAAAGCACAGCTTTCCAGCCCCTTATCTCATTGGCCCCACGCGGCTGCACATTGGTGTCAATCTGGTGGTACACGTGCTCCAGTAAGCAGCGATGGCAGGTGCAGGGAACTTCTTTGGACACTTGCAGGCGTCAAAAGTCAAAACTCAGGCTTCAAGCTAACAATCTTTTGCAGAAAATGGAAGAACTGAAATTTGTGTTTGTGTTGCATTTTTGGACCCATGTGCTAGGTCATTTTCACAAGGACAACAAAGCCATTCAGAAATCAAAACTGTTATTGAGTACTTGTGCAAGTTTGTACAGTTCACTTCAGGGTTTTTTTAAGCAAAATTAGAGAAGATTTTGATGAGCTTGTCTAACAAGCAAAGGCCACCTTGCCAAATGTTAACTACAGAACTGTCACAAGGAGACAAAGAGTAAGGAAATGGCAAGGAAATGATGGAAGTGCACCTGGTCCTGATGCTTTTGATAAACTCTCTTCAAGAGATAGGTTTAGGATAAAATCCTTTATTCCTATATTAGATGCACTTGAAACCAATTTAAGAAGAGCTACTGTGTAGTGATGTTGCATGAATGTTTTCCTTTCTTGCTAATCTGACCGCATCTAAACAAGAAATTCAGCAAGGTGTTGAACTGTTGATGGAAGCATACCCAGAAGATGTTGACCTGAAACTTACTGATGAACTTTTGCACTTTCACTTGTACGTGAGACAAAGCCATAGGCCTACAGAAGAGCACTCTGTCTCATACAGACCTTTATCAAATTATATACAAGGAAAAAATTCAGATGGCCTTCCCTAATGTGGAAGCAATCTTGTGGCTGTTTCTTAGCTTAATGGTCACTAACTGCTCGGGAGAGATGTCTTTTCCAAGACTGAAAAGAAGTAATAATGAATTAAGGGCCACAGTCTCAAGAGAGGTTGTCTGCACTGAGCATTCCATGCATTGAGAGTGACAAACAAATTTTGATGAATTCTGGATGATTTTGCAATGAGGAAGGCTAGAAAAAAACTTTTTTAGTCTTAGTGTGTTTGATGATTGTAGTTTATTTCTTAATCTGTATTGTAAAACCAACTGTTTAATGACACCATACAGCAGGATCTAAAAGTGTAACAACATCACTGACAGGTAGTCATGGTCATCTTATGAACACTTCCCAGACAATAAATATTTTAAGCTCACGTATTTTTTTAATATAACAGTAAACTTACAATTTTATTTTCCTTACAATTCCTGCTTATTCCACAAAATGTTTACAAAGTTTGTTTGTAGCAAAAGTTTTTCAAAGTTAATTTTAACATTTATGCATTTTTTTTCCAATCACTACGGTATTTAACAATAACATTTTATGTCCATTAGAGAAGGAATTGCGAATTGCGGAATTTTATACACCTGTCATCATCCTTGGCTTTACTCAAATTATTTAAAACACTCTTCCATCTTCCTCTAGTCATGGGGGTGGGGGATTGGGAGGGGCCTCACAAGTGGAATAGTCGAGGGCCTCTCTTCATCTAAATCCGGCACTGGCTGTATTACAGGAAAGATGTGGAAGCTTTGGAGAGGGGGCAGAGGAGGTTTATCAAATGCTGCCTGGATTAATGGATTACAGTTACAGGGAGAGGTTGGATAGACTTGGATTGTTTTCTCTGGAACGTCAGTGGTTGAGGGGAGACTTGATAGAAGTATATAAAATTATGGGAGACGTAGATAGGATTGAAAATCAAAACCTTTTCCCCAGGGTGGAAATGTCCAACAAAAGTGGGCACAGCTACAAAGGTGAGAGGTGGAAAGTTTAATGGAGATGTGCAGGACAGGTTTTTTTTTTACAACAGAGAGCAGTGGGGGCTTGCAAGGCATTGCCTGGGAGATGGTGGAGGCAGATAGGATAGTGGCGTTTAAGCTGCTTTGAGATAGGCACATGAAAGTGCAAGGAATATGTGGGTATGGATCATGTACAGGCAGATGAGATTCAGCATCATGTTCAGCATAAACATTGTGGGCTGAAGGCCCATTCCTTTTTTTAATGTTTAGTTTAGTACTGTGCTATCAAAAATTGTGCAACTACACACCCATTTCTTTAAAGACATATATCTGTTTTGCCATGAATTTCCCAAATTTATTTTGATCACTTTGCATTATAAAAATAAAACGTGGTTCTAATTTCATGCATTGATTCTATCCTACCTTTGTCAGCAAACAAAGAGAACAAAATTATAGCATGGAAATATATATACACACAAAGCTTTGGAATTAAATTTGGGCATATGCCCATCCAGGAAGGGATTAATGGCAGAGGTAAAAGGGATTGAAAATTGAGGAGCTTATGCAATTGTAACATTAAAATGTGGTTTATTTCCCAATTAACCACTGCCTGTGAGCTGTTTATCTAGTCCTGAGTATACTGTGTGAGTACATCCAACGCTGACTCCAGGGAGACATAAAGTACTGAAATTAACTGACTGCTGCAATCACTGAATTGCAGTTTAAAAATACAATATCCATCAGGGAGAAATACGTCAGAGCGAAGGCTCTATATAAACCACCTGCAGCAACAAGCCCCCTCTGCGAAAATCATTAGAGGCTTGGATTTTGTGAATTAGAGGAGCTACTTGGGGAACCAAATTCAGTAAAATCTTTGAAAGGAGACGAAAATAATATGCCCTAACTGCAAGTCATGGACTAAAAGAGCCAGACTGGGAGATACATGAGGTTTAGAATCCACAGCTTGCATTGCAGGAGATTTCTGTGGCCTGTGAGCAGCTGGGAACAGGAGATTGCTCAACATTTTAACCAATTGCTAAAATTGTTCACAGGAATACAGCTCCTCGGCAATCTATCCATGCCCCAGAGAGTTTGACAATAATAATATAAAGTACCTCGATATATGTTAAACTTCCTATTTTAATGCTTATTTTCCCTCACCATAACCCACTTTCATTGCATCAGCTGTTTTCACTTCTTTTAAAAATATGGAAACGTTACTCCTGCGTCTACCAAACTCATTCTCAGCTATTTTGGATTGAAACACACACAAGCGCACAACACAGCACGCACGATACTGTGTTAGAAAACAATTCAATGATTGCTACAATCAGCTGGAAAATGTGTTTTTAAGTAATTAATCTAGTAATTTGTGCTCTTTCTGCAGAGGCCAAGTACAGTGCAGTGATATTACTGCCTGTTTGTTTGCAAAGAGTAAGCAAAGAGTAGGAGTGAACGGGTCCTTTTCAGAATGGCAGGAAGTTGCGAGTGGAGTGCCGCAAGGCTCGGTGTTGGGGCCGCAACTGTTTACCATATATATTAATGATTTGGAAGAGGGAATTAGGAGCAACACGAGCAAGTTTGCAGATGATACAAAGCTGGATGGCAGTGTGAACTGTGAAGAGGATGTTAGGAGGTTGCACGGTGACCTGGACAGGTTGAGTGAGTGGGCAGATGTGTGGCAGTATAATATAGATAAATGTGAGGTTATCTACTTTGGTGGCCAAAACAAGGGGGCAGATTATTATCTCAATGGGGTTAGGTTAGGTTAGGTAAGTGGGAGGTGCAGCGAGACCTCGGCGTCCTTGTCTCCAGACCACATCTGGAGTATTGTGTACAGTTTTGCTCTCCTAAATTGAGGAAGGACATCCTTGTGATTGAGGCAGTGCAGCGTAGGTTCACGAGATTGATCCCTGGGATGGCGGGACTGTCATATGAGGAAAGATTGAAAAGACTAGGCTTGTATTCACTGGAGTTTAGAAGGATGAGGGGGAATCTTATAGAAACATATAAAATTATAAAAGGACTGGACAAGCTAGATTCAGGAAAAATTTTCCCAATGTTGGGCGAGTCCAGAACCAGGGGCCACAGTCTTAGAATAAAGGGGAGGTCATTTAAGACTGAGAAAAAACTTTTTCACCCAGAGAGTTGTGAATTTATGGAATTCCCTGCCACAGAGGGCAGTGGATGGATTTAAGAGAGAGTTAGATAGAGCTCTAGGGGCTAGTGGAGTCGAAGGATATGGGGAGAAGGCAGGCACTGATTATTGATAGGGGACGATCAGCCATGATCACAATGAATGGCGGTGCTGGCTCGAAGGGCTGAATGGCCTCCTCCTGCACCCATTTTCTATGTTTCTATGTATGTTTGATATTTTAGGTATTTAAAAACCCAATTGATAACTAAGATTAAAGATGGCCTAAAAATTGTTCTTCACCTAAAAATATTCACTGAATGTGGAAGTGGGGGGGTTAAGAAATTAGGAAGGATACAAAACATGCTTTGTCAAGTTGTCACATGCGATGTCTATGGTGCCCTGAGAGAGACATAGAGGTTGAGTGAAAGGAAAACAGGACCTCATGTGTTACAATGGCGTTTGTAATCAGCCAGGGAGAGTACATTTACGGTAGAGGTGATGGTGGGGCGGTTGGGGGTGTAATCCAGCTTGGGTCATGGTGGTGGTCCCAGGTTTACATGCTGTGAGAGGTGCTAGGGTAGGAAAAGGTGATCAACCTTTGAGGATCCATGCATCGAACCCCAAAGCTATGGATCATGTGACACTAGAAATGCACAAAGATATCTGACCAGTCTTGTTGACTCTGTATGAGGGACATGCTGTTTGTGCACAAATGAATTTCAGCCAATGTCAAAATATGACAGGCCTGTTATTCAAAGCCCCAACATGTGACCAGATGTCTCCACTGGCCTTGCGAATGGAGGACCAGAACAAGGTAAACACTCTATTTTAAGTATGTATCAAGTACCTAATCCCATTCTGAGATGAGTTTCTTTGTCCAACCCACAAGACAATTTCTAGGCCAGTAATCTCTTTTATTTTCTTAATTAATTTCTTTACAAATTAATTTCTTTACAAATATCCTAACAATGAAACTGATCATTTACAAGGGTAATTTAAATGTTTCATGCCAATAGAACTTAGTAAAAATGTTTTATAAAATTTAATCTGCCAATTTTAGAAAGGAGTATTACATATTGGCAGAGTTCAGCTGGAAAATCTGGTTTTAAGTAATTAATTTAGAAATCTTTTAACAAGAAGTGCAACTAGCAAGAATTATATTAAACAGGTAATAATTTTACAGGAGGATCGGCATTTGTCAATGTGCACTCCTAATGTTTAACAACCATAAACACGGGGTCGCCTATTCGAATCACTCCAGGTTTGTCAATTCCATAGTGCGAGCCGAAGATGGGGACAGATTTGTAAATGTGTTTCTCAGCTGGGTCACACTGGCGCAATCTGGAAACAAAACAAAGCAAAGAGTTATTACATAGAAACAAGGAACTTCACATGCTGATTTACACAAAGAGTACATCAATAGGTCAGGCAGCCTCTCTGGGGAATATGGATAGATTATGTTTTGGATCAGGGCCTTTCTTCAAACCACCCCCACCTTTGGCTCACATTGTGGAACCAAAAAAAAAAACCTCCTTTCAATTTACTCCAGCACTTTGTGCCCAATAAATGAAAAAAGAGTGGCTGACATGGACAGAATGGAAGTCTTATCTCATATATTATTTTTTTTAAAGTGAGTGACATAAAAATCCATGTTTAGACAGAGTCAAAATTCATCCAGACTCAATTTGGGTAAATAGTGAAAATCCGATGAGCATCTGCTGCAAGACTGATTTATAAGTCAATTTGATTTTTAATCCAAAGAGCCACGATAAGCGAGGTATAAAGTCTTCCAAAACTGTGGGATGAACTTCAAACAAATCAGAGCTTACCAGTCAACAAAATTCTGGAAAACTAATATCATTTCTATTAATCAGGGTCGTATTTGGCTCAGGGAGAAAAAAAGTGTAGAAGACACAAATACTTCAACTTTTTAAATCATGTTCGAGGAGTGTTTGACCTTCATAATTGTTCTATCCAATAAACATCGCCTGGTGCTTGGTGGATCAATGCTCTAGTGGAGGGTGCAATTGGTTTTGTTTAAGAGATTTGCTGCAGACACCAGAGAGTATGCATTTTGGGACTGCTTGGATGGGGAACCAGTAAAGCTATGCCTTAATGTTAAAAAAAAAAAGACTAGCTAGGCCAGACCTTACCTGATCACATTCTGAAATTAGTTATTGATTACACTCCTTTGTGCAGTACACGATTGGAAGAGATTATGCAGCACAGAAACAGGCCCTTCCGCCCAACACATCCATGCTAGCCGAGTTGTCATCCGAGCTAGACCCATCTGCCTGCATTTGGCCTATAGCCCTTTAAACCTCTTATCCATGTACCTGTCTAATTGTTCTTTAAACTTTGTAAATGTACCCAGCTTTACAGTTCTTTAGGCAGCTTCGTCCATGTACCCACCACACTCTGGGTGAAAAGGGTGCCCGTCAAATTTCACTTCATTCTTTCCCTTCCCACTTTAAACCTATGTCCTCTGGCTTTAGACTCTCCTCCCATGGGAAACAGACTATGAACTTTCACCCTATCTGTGCCCCTTGTGATTTTATATGTAGGAAGGAACTGTAGATGCTGGTTTAAACCGAAGATAGACACAAAACGCTGGCGTAACTCAGCGGGACAGGCAGCATCTCTGGAGAGAAGGAATGGGTGACATTTCGGGTCGAGATCCTTCCTCGGACTGAACGTCACCCATTCCTTCTCTCCAGAGATGCTGCCTGTCCCGCTGAGTTACTCCAGCTTTGTGTGTATCTTTGTGATTTTATATACCTCTATAAACTACCCTCTCAGCCTGCTACACTCCAGCGAGAAAAGTCCCAGACTCTTCAGCCTCTCCTTGAAAAGTTAACCCCTCCAGAACCAGCAACATCCTCATGAATCTTTTCTGCACCCTTTCCAACGTAATAACATCCTTCCTACAGCAGGGCAACAAGAACTGCACACAGTACTCCAAGTGTAGGCTCACCAAAGACTGAAATTAGTTATAAAATAATGTCCCAACTCCTGTACACTGTGTCCAGACTGATGAAGGCAAGTATGCCAAACACCATCTTCACTACCCTGTCTACCTGTGTTGCCAGGTCTCTCTGTTCTACAGCACTCTCCAGGGACCCTTCATCTCCTGCGTAAGTTGTGCCCTCGTTTATCTTCCACTTGCTAAACTGCTAAATATGCAAATATCTCTGCCTGAGTCCCTGCAATTTCTTCCCTATCTTCCCACAAGGTCTTAAAATACACTTGGTGAGGCTCCAGGGATATATCCACCTTAAAATACACTAAGACCACATCCTCTTTTGTAATGTGGATATATTCCCAGACATCACGATTTGTTTCCTTTCTTTAGATTTCATTACTTTCTTTACGGTAAATTGAGATATTTACACATTTAAGACCTCACCTATCCTGCGACCCCCCCCCCCCATATAAACAGAGAACTACATTGATACTTAAGGGGACCTATTCTCATTTTTATTACATGTTTGCCCTTAATATACTTACAGAATCTCTGGGGATTCTTCAGTCGCTTATATGCCATGTACTCTTTTTTTGCCTTCCCACTTAAGTGTACCATTACATTCATTACATTCCTCAAGGAATTCACATAATCCCAGATGCCCATACCTATCATATATCTTCTTCTATTTCCTAACCTAAGCCTCAATATCTCTCGTCACCCAAGGGTCCCCAATCCTTCCAGCCTGCCCTTCACCCTCTCTAGAAGGCCCACCCATATATTGTGTGAGAAAAATTTCCTGGACTCATTTCACAAATTCTGCCTCATCTAAGCCCTTTGCATTATGGCAGGCTCAGTCAATACAAGAGAACTTACAATCATTTACTACCACAATCCTATAATTGAATTGAATTGAATTTCTTTATTTGTCATTCAAAAATGATTGAACAAAGTTTTGTTGCCAAGCAGCCAAACCAGTAAAAAAGCAACAAAACACACAATTTAACACAATTCAACACAAACATCCATCACAGTGACTCTCCTCCAGGCACTTCCTCACTGTGATGGAAGGTAAAATAAGTCTTATCTCTTCCTTGCTTCTTGGAATAGTCTGAAATCTCAAAATCTGTTAATCCTGAGCACCACATTTTGAAACAAGTGGTTCTTGGGATGGATAGTGGAAGCCCTGATAAT
The DNA here is from genome assembly GCF_010909765.2 of Amblyraja radiata. NCBI lineage: Eukaryota > Metazoa > Chordata > Chondrichthyes > Rajiformes > Rajidae > Amblyraja > Amblyraja radiata. Next base: position 18,209,098 of record NC_045963.1, read on the forward strand.
CACCTTCCAAAATTTCCACAAATTCTAGAATGGTTCCTGTGGTGACCCCACTATTTAAGAAAAAAGAAGAAAGAAAGCAGGGAACTACAAGTTGACGGTCTAACATCAGTGCAAGCAAATGGTGGCATCTATAATGAAGGATGTAATAACAGAAGATCTTGATTGAGTAGAGTTAACATGATAGAATATAATGCGGAAAAATAGGAGATCATCCACAATGGAGCACTATAAAAACAAAAATGCTGGAGGAACTCAGCGGGTGAGTTTCTCCAGCATTTTCGTCTACCTTCGATTTTACCAGCATCTGCAGGTCTTTCTTAAACTATAAAAACAATGTACTTTATAATCATTGAGAGATTGAGAAGTATTAATGATGAAAGGAACCTAAGAGTGCTTGTACACAAATCACCGATTGCCAATGCACAGGTACAACAAACAATGAGTAAGGCAAATGGTAAGTCAGCCGTTGTTTTGAGAAGAACTGAGTAAGAAATTCTTAAGCCCCTGTCCCATTAAACGAGCTCTCCCACAAGAGCTCTCCCAAGATTTAAAAAAAATCAAAATCGTGGTAATCACGTAGAATGTACGTAGCGGGTACGTCGGAGCTCGGGACGTCTCTTAGCGGCTCGTAACGCTAACGGCAGGTACTCGGGAAACGCGGTAAGCTCGTGAAGTTTTTTCAACAGGGCGGAGAGTGTCCACGAGAGTCCCCGGGTACCTACGAACGGCTATTACCGTAATTCTCCGAGTTCGAATCAGGGGAAACTCGGGAGAACTCGTGAATTACCTTGTACAGTGGGACAGGGGCTTTACTGGAATTGTACCCGGCTTTGGCTAGACTGCAACTGGAATATTGTGTACAGCTTTTGTCTTCAGTGACACTTACAAAAACATCCACTGACGCACCATAGAGAGAATACTATTGGGTTGCATCACAGCTTAGAAACATAGAAAATAAGTGCAGGAGGAGGCCATTCGGCCCTTCGAGCCAGCACCGCCATTCATTGTGATCATGGCTGATCGTCCCCTATCAATAACCCGTGCCTGCCTTCTCCCCATATCCCTTGACTCCACTAGCCCCTAGAGCTTTATCTAACTCTCTCTTAAATCCATCCAATGATTTGGCCTTCACTGCCCTCTGTGGCAGGGAATTCCATAAATACACAACTCTCTGGGTGAAAAGGTTTTTCTCACCTCAGTCTTAAATGACCTCCCCTTTATTCTAAGACTGTGGCCCCTGGTTCTGGACTCGCCCAACATTGGGAACATTTTTCCTGCATCTAGCTTGTCCAGTCCTTTTATAATTTTATATGTTTTATATAAGATTGCCCCCTCATCCTTCTAAACTCCAGTGAATACAAGCCTAGTGTACCTGCTCCCATCTGGCAGAAGGTACAGAAACCTGAAAGCGCACACCATCAGACTCAGGAACACCTTCTTCCCCCCTGTTTGTAGGTTTCTGAATGGTCCTTCCATGAGCTAGGAGGGCACTGTTAAATTAATCTCTTTCCAGAGGACATTGAACATTGTCTAAGAAGCTGATGCACTACAATGCTGACAACCATATTCTGCACTCTGTACCTTCCCCTTTGCTCTATCTAATGCACTTGGGTTTGAAGTCTGATTGTATCTATGTATGTTATATATGATCTGTTTGTATAGCATGCAAAATAAAGCTATTCACAGTACTTTGATACATCTGGCAATAATATAACCCAAACCACTGCGATGTGTTCATGAAATCTCCATTGAAGTTACAATACATCAGTTGTGCTGTAGATGGCAGGCTAATATCATCCTGAGTCCCACACCAACATCCTGAGTCTCACAATACCATCCTGAGTCCCACGCCAAGGGTCTGAGGAAGGGTTTCAGCCTGAAACGTTGCCTATTTCCTTCACTCCATAGATGCTGCCTCACCCGCTGAGTTTCTCCAGCATTTTTGTCTACCTCCCACACCAGCAAGGTTTGTTTTAGTGCAGAATACACACATACAATAAATATTGGTAATAATTAAATGGTTTGACAGCAAACTTTGAAATGGTGCCATTGGATATAAACAATTATTGGAAGGTTATGGCACAGAAATTAAATGACCATTTGATCCGACTTACTTTCCCTCAAATGTCTATCCAGTTCCCCACTGAACACACCAACTGCTTTCAACACCCTTACAGACAGTACAATTCAGAATATAACCACTCTCTGTAAAGGTTTTTTTCTTACATCCCCTGGTGAGGGGAGGCTGATTTAATAGTTACCCGAGAGGCAACTTTTTTTTAATACAAAGGGCGGTAGGTATAAGGAATGAGCTGCCAGGTCGTTGAGGCAGGTACTATTACCGCATGTAAAAAACATTTGGACAGGTACATGGATAGGATAGGTTTAGAAGGATATGGGTCAAACGCAGGCAGGTGGGACTGGTGTAGATGGGGCATGTTGGTCAGCATGGGCAAGTTGGGCTAAAAGGCCTGTTTCAACACTGTATGACCATGTCTATGACTCTGTATATTTTGCTTATCATTTTTAATCACTACTCCTTGTTCGACTAATAGGAACAGCTTCTTTCTACTTGCACCAACTAAACCCATCGTGATCCATGCAATCCTTTCAAATCTCATCTGGACCTTCCATGCTTCAAGGAGAACAGCCCCTGGCTCTCCAATTTAACCTCAAAGATCCTCATTCCTAGAACTAGTGTAGTAGATCTATTTAACCCCTCTGCAGGATATTGGAGAGGCTGAAATATTGTGCCAATGTTGGAATATTGTGCCAACTCTGGATGCCTTACCTGCATTTTATAATCTGAGTATATCCTTGCTGCTTCGATACTGTCTCTGATTATGCAGGTCAGGATCTTGTACATTGTACCAAACTCTCTCACAGTTTCAAAGATTTATTGGTATACGACTCTCATTTATTGTGAGGCTTGGACTCTCACTCGAGCACTGTTCAAGTCTCTCGATGGTACCTACACCCGAATGCTCAGAAAAGTTCAAAATGTCAGTTGGAGGGACCACATCACCAACGCCCTGCTCTGTGGGGAGAATCCACCTCTGACCGAGAAGATCAGGTGGAGAAGGATGAGGCTCGCTGGTCCCTGCCACCATCACCCAGAGATGCCAGCAAACAAGGTTGTGCTGTGGGAACCCACCCATGGAAGACGTGACCCGGGACGGCCAAACAAGACGATGCTGGAGACGTTGATGGAAGACGCATGTGTAGAGACAAAAGAGGAGATTGCCAGCTGCATAGAGGACAGAGATGTGTGGTGCGTCCGTCACCGTGCCCGTCGGAAACCAGCACCACTGCATCGCTAATGTTTTCAACGATGATGAAATGAATTTATTCTCTGTTCTTGCCCAACATAGAGATTTGTGCTATTTTATCTTCATGTCATTTATTTCCATTTTTTCTCTTAAAGTTTAGCCCTCAATACTTCTCTAAATTAAACTTCATCTGCCATTTTTCTGCAACTCTATGGCCTATTTAGAGATAGGCGGCATTTGGACGAGGACACCGTCACCTACCTTCCATCATATAGTGGAAGTCTTTCGCTTTCTTTTGATAGCTTAGTGCCAGCAACTGAGGGGTTCCTGATTAACAGTGTTGTGGGGATAAATGAGACCATACAAACTTCAGAGAATGAAGAAAATACCTTACTGCCACCTACTCATGACAATAAATGCCGGCATTACCAGCAACATCCATATCCCATGAGGGATTTTTCCTTTCTTCCTCCTCTTGCAGATAGAAGTAATCTTTTCAACACAGGAGATGGCCAACACGAAGAAGTCAATATCTAGTTTCCTCTTTTTATGTTAATAGAATACTCACAGCTCGATGTGAATCAGAGGAAAAAATCAATGCTCGGGGGGGGTGGGGGGGGGAATATAACATAAAGCTGGAACATTACATCACATTAACTCAAACTTCAAGAGCCAGAAGGCACAACTATCATCTCTGAAAAGCAAATTTAGAAATTATTCTGTTGTTACCTTTCTTCACGTTGCTAAATAATTCCCTGGAATAGCAGTGCGAAAAAAAAAGTTTTTTCAAAACAGATTCCGCATTGAGAAGTGAGGAGTAATTTAAAAACGAAAAACAGCCATAATCTTCAATTCTATGTTTTCTACATTAACTCTAATCATGACACCTAGTGGTGGCAGGATTACTTACTCTACTTTATCTGAACAATATATGACAAGGAGAGAAGATTCCTTTACGAGCCCAGTGATATGAATATTGATTTCTCTATCTCCGTAACCCCTGCATTCCCTGTCTCTCTCTCTATCCCTCCTCCACCCAAGTCGCACCAGCTTCTCGTTTCCACCCACCAAAGCTAACAATGGCCTGTTTCCTTTATCAATGTTACTTTTTTGCATATCTTTCATTCATTGTTCTTTTTCTCTCCATCATCGTCTATATCTCTCGTTTCCCTTTCCCATGACTTTCAGTCTGAAGAAGGGTCCCGACCTGAAACGTCACCTATTCCTTCTCTCCAGAGATGCCGCCTGCCCCAATGAGTTTCTCCAGCTTTTTGTGTCTATCCTCCCTTTACACAGCTACGTCCCCAAGCATTATCCCACAGCATTTGGTATAGTTCTCTTCGTCCGTCAGTCGAAACATTCACAGGGATGAGCCCCACTGTACCCTTCTCTGACTGCTGTACAGTAATGTGTCAGGAATTGGCTTGAGTGGGGCCCCATCCGGAACTGCACGTCCCATTATAACCCTCTACTGGATGTAAACCTCTAACTCCATGTTTCACACTCAATGGTTTATCCAACTAAATAATATTTTGTGGAGGACCAGACACACACATGGTGTTGGCACGAAAAAGAATAATGTAAATAGATGCAATCCAATTTCTAGCTACTAGCAAGTCAATAAAGTAATACCATGTCAATTACTCAAAGTGTAGTTCCTAATATGTTAACTCCAATAGTGCATATATGGGTGTTTGATTATACCTCAACATTTACCATATAAATGATGTTACTGCCCATGTTCTAAATACACGCACAGACTAACTGGCTGGAGTTTCCGTAGACAACTGCACCCTCTCACCACGAGGTCCCAATTGCTTTAGAAGCACATCCATAATACCAGTGTCCAAGAGGAACATGGCTCAGCAACTACTGACCAGAGGCACTCACACCTGTGGTGGATGAAGTGCTTTGGGAGGGTGGTTATGATAACAGATCCACAGCAGATATAACCTTGCTGCCTGTCCACTCTGCCATGGATCATTTGGTCAATACATCAGGCTGATGGTCAAATACTATAGCTTGGCATTCAACAAACTCATTCGCCCTCCAAACTTCTCAACCTCAAGGAACTGGGGCTCTTACCCTTATGCAAATGGATCCTCGACTTCCTCATCGGCTGAGCTCATTCAGTACAAATATGGATGGCCAGGATTGTGTAGTTAAACACAGTTCCAATGCCATCTTTAAGTTTGCCCAATACCACAATGCCACCTTTGTTGGATGCAAAACTGGTAACAACGAGTCAGAGTACAACAGGGAAATTATTAATCTGATTAAATAGTACTGGAACAACGCTCTTGTTCTCAACGTTAGCAAGACCGGGGAGATGAGCGTTGACTTCAGGAAGGAAAGCTGAGTGTCCATGAAACTGGCTTCATTGGTGGAACAGTAGTGGAGAGAGACAACAGCTTCCAGGCCCTGGACTTGCACATCTCTGATGACCTGTCCTGAGCCCAGCACATTGATGCAATCACAAAGAAAGCTCATCAACGCCTCTACTCCCGAAGAAGTTTCAGATTTGTTGGGTCACCAAATACTCTGTCGAACGTCTACAGCTGCACAGTGGAAAGCATACTGACTGGTTGATTCACACCCAGGTTTGGTAACGTCAATGCACAAGAATGCAGACGGCTTAAGAAAAGTGGTGGACATTGCCCCATCCATAACAGGTTTTGACTTCCCCTCCATTGAATGGATCGATGGGAAACACTGCCTAAAGAAGACAGCTAATAATGTCGAAGATCCGCATCATCCCGGCGACACTCTCATCTCACTGCTACCATTGGGAAGGTGGTACAGGAGCCCAAGAAATTATACCTTCAGTTTCAAGAACAGCTTCATCCCATCAACCATCCAGGTTTTGAACCTCATGGTAGAACCCTAACCACACCCCTACCTCAGCAACCAACTGGTATAGGTTGCTTTACATAATTGCCTTGCATGAGTATGACGGTTACTTGGTATAACTGCTATTTCATGTTATTATTTGCTATTGTATATTTATTTGTTCTATTGTTGTGTTAATGGGCCTGTATAGTTGCAAGAAGTAACATTTTCATTGCCCGTCAGTCTGAAGGGTCCCAACACAAAATGTCGACTATCCAAGTTCTCCAGGGATCTGCCTGACCTGCTAAGTGTTTCAGTTTTAGAGGTACAACGTAGAAATAGGCCCTTTGGCTCACAAGGTCCACACTGACCTTCGATCACCCGTACACTAATTCTTCGTTATCCCACTTTTGCATCCTACACACTTGGGGCAATTTAAATAAGCCAATTAACCTACAAACCTGCACGTCTTTGGAATGTGGAAGGACACAAGGGCACCCGGAGAAAACCCACGTGGTCTCAGGGAGGATGTACAAACTCTGTACAGACAGCACCCGTAATCAGGATCAAACCCGGGTCTTTGATGTTGTGAGGCAGCACCTCTACCGCGGCGCCACTGAGGCACCTTTACGCCTGCACTATGTGCCTTTATTTTAGAAATGTCATTGTTCTGTTCTCTTGCATATGACAATTAAGCACCCTTGTCTAGATTCTTGATCATGCCCAGTTAACAATTACAGTTCAAATATCCTTGTAAAAATCAATGACACAGATGGTACTTCCGGACCATGTTCTGACCCACTCGCACCGTGTATCATTAACGTTTACACAATTCCTACAGTGAAGGCAGGGAACCACAAACTCATCTCCAGTATTTGATGCTGAGCACCGAGGTTAGTTCATGTGTGACGCCAGAATCGAGAAGCATGAAAACCAGTGCATATTTTCACTGACTACTCTTGCCAACTGAAAGAGATGGCGAGTTAAACACACCATGAGGAGCAACTTAGTGATTTGACAAAAATGGAAAGGGCAAATGTTAAGCAGTACATGCCCGGCTGAAATGTGAACAGCACTGGAGGCGATTCAAAAGATGATCACCTCATTGCTGAATTTCTGGAAAACAAATAGGAACAGAAACCTCGAAATATGCTTCGCCCGAACATAGGAATGACTGACAATAACTATGCAGCTGAATAAAGCCAATTATCTCACCACAAACCACACAACCACCCACAATTGTCAATTTCCCACTTGGACAATGGGGAAGCTTGTGCACCTCATGGTTGCATAAGTTTATCAAGTTTATCAGCCATCACAGCTTGGTTTGGGAACAGCTCTATCCAAGATCACAAGAAATTGCAGCGAATTGTGAACGCAGCCCAGACCATGACACAAACCAACCTCCCTCCTTCTGTTGACTCCATTTATACCTCATGCTACCTCGGCAAGGCCAGCGGCATAATCAAGGACGGGTCGCACCCTGGCCACTCCCTCTTCCCCCCTCTCCCATTAGGCAAAATGTACAGAAGTGTAAAAATGCACACCTCCAGATTCAAGGACAGGTTCATCCCAGCTGTTATCAGGCAACTGAATCACCCTCCCACAACCAGAGAGCAGTGCTGAACTACTATCTACCTCCTTGGTGATCCTCGGACTATCCCTGATGGCTTGCTAAGTGCCTTTGCTGGCTTTACCTGGCATTAAACGTTATTCCCTTATCATATACCTCTACACCGTAAATGGGTCGATTATAATCATGTATTGTCTTTCTGCTGACTGGACAGCACACAACAAAAGCTTTTCACTGCACCTCGGTGCACGTGACAATAAACTAAACTGTTACTGATCTCTACATTTACCTTTTGAGTGTATCGAGCGGTTCCTTCCTGTCTATGACTCCTGTATCTGGATCAACTGTTGTGAAGATGCATCTAAAAAGGAAATATAAAAACATTAAGGCATGAAAGGCACTATATCAGTGCCGTCATGATGAGAATTGCAACAAAACTCATTCGGGGACAGGCAATAGATGCTGGACATGCCAGCAATGCCTATGTAGGGGTTAAAGATACTATCAACATCCAGCTTTAAGGATTGGTGAGACACAGGATCACATAGCGGATACATGCTCACAAAGGGAGGATGTTTGACACAGGAAGCTAATAGCACATTTTATCGGGATGCATCACAGCATGGTTTGGGAACAGTTCCAACCAAGACCTCAAGAAATTGTAGAGAATTGTGGACGCAGCCCAGACCATCACCCAAACTAACGTCTCTTCCATTGACTCAATCTACACTTTACACTGTCTCGACATGGCCATCCGCATAATCAAGGATGGGTCTCACCCTGGACACTCCCTCTTCTCGCCTCTCCCATCAGGCAGGAGGTACAGAAGTGTGAAAACAGATTCAGAGACAGTTTCTTCCCATCAGTTATCAGGCACGTGAACCATCCTATCACCAACTAGAGGGCAGTCCTGACTTATCATCTACCTCATTGGAAACCTTCGGACTATCTTTAATTGGACTTTACTGGATTGATCTTGCATTAACGTTATTTCCTTTATCATATATCTGTATACTGTGAATGCCAGTTTTTCGCTGTATCTCAGTATATGTGGCATTAATAAACTAAACTAATACACTGGCTATTTTTTTACAGCTCGGCACATTCTGCTCATAGCAGCTCAGTCTGTACACACCTTTATCCTTCCACAAGTTTCACAAACCTTTACAAACTTTGAGTTAAGATAGTTAAGAACATACCTTGTGCAAGACATTGCACGACACAACTTTGTAGTCCCAATCTGTATGTCTTTCCAAGTATCCTAAAAATTAAAAACAAATTAAGCGCAATGAAAATGTTATAGAGCGCTCATCTGTGTGAGGTACAAAGCTCCAATTTATTTAGCAATGCATTGTCTTACACAGAAGACAGCTAAGCTTATGTGCACAACCGCAATGGCTATTACTTTTTATTCTTCCTACTGTGGCGGCACCTGGTGGCAAGCCACGGGCACAACGAACCCTTGGCTCTGAAGGGCGGCGTCTCGATGTGGGAGGCGCTAGTCACGGGTTTGTACCCGAGTCGGTATTTAAGGCCGGGCAACGCCTGTGACCTGAGAGGAGTAGGGAGCTGTATCGGAGAGAATAAACACGTCTAGTGCACACAACTTGTGTTCCACTTAGTTTTTGGCTGGACTACTGCGAGTCTCCGTTACACTGGTGACCCCGACGTGATGTGAAGTGGAACCCCAAAGTGTGCAAGCCAAGTTGCCACGAGGGCACAAGCGCACGACTGGGTTGAAGTGTCCGTGAGCGGGATGGCTTCCAGCCACCCCGTAAAATGGTCAACCACCATAAGCAGGTGCAAAACACCCCGAGACGGAGGCAGTGGCCCCGCGATGACCACGTGTACGTGATCTAACCGCCGGCGTGGCACTGCGGACTTGTCGATGCACCTTTGATGTCTGGCACAGGATTCACGCCCGGGCCCAGAGACCGACCTGCTTCCGAAGTCCATGCCACATAAACCTTGCAGCCACTATAGCGACCGAGGCCCGGATGGATGGGTGGGCCAGCACATGGATCACCTCAAAGACGCGATGGCGCCAGGCCGCCGGAACGATAGGCTTCGGCTGACCGTGGATACGTTGCAGAGGATGGAATCCGAGGGGCCCAACGGCACGTCCTAACGCACCAAGTCAGACATCGCGGTGCGGTACGTCGGCATCTCATCGTACGCCAGTTGGGCCGCCGCCAAAGCGGAGTAATCTATTCCCGAGGCCGGGTTAAGCACGGCTGCAATTGCCAGGCGGGACAAGGTATCCGCCACTAGGTTGCATTTCACGACGATGTCGGACATCCATTGTATACTCCAAAATAGCCGCCAGCTGGCGGGCGGACCAAGGATCCGAAACCTTGGTGAAAGCAAACGTGAGGGGCTTGTGGTCCGTGAAGGCTACACCACCAAATAAATCCACTGACATTAAACTTAATTGTCTTATTTCTGGTTCTTTCATCATTTATTGCATTTCCAAATGCATATCATTTGTAAACTTTGAAATGGTGCTCTTTTGGAACAATAATTTTGGAAAATGGGATGTAAATGCAAAGAATGATAATATAACTACCACTATACAAATTATAATTTATATATTATGTTTAACTGTTTTGTAAAATAAATGTATAAGAATGGAGAAAGGCTAACTTTGAGGAGATGTGAAATGATATAAAAGGAGTGAACTGGGACATTTAGTTTTATGGGAAGGATGTAGAAGAGAAATGGAGGACATTTTTACAGAGTTGACGTGGAAAAGCTTTTCCCACTGAGAGTAGGGAAGATTCAAACAAGGGGACATGACTTGAGAATTAAGGGACTGAAGTTTAGGGGTAACATGAGGGGGAACTTCTTTACTCAGAGAGTGGTAGCTGTGTGGAATGAGCTTCCAGTGAAGGTGGTGGAGGCAGGTTCGTTTTTATCATTTAAAAATAAATTGGATAGTTATATGGATGGGAAAGGAATGGAGGGTTATGGTCTGAGCGCAGGTATATGGGACTAGGGGAGATTATGTGTTCGGCATGGACTAGAAAGGTCGAGATGGCCTGTTTCCGTACTGTAATTGTTATATGGTTATTTAAAGGGGAAATTTTAAGAGTACAGAATCTTTATGTTCCTGTTCGGTTGAAAGGAAACAGTAAAAATTGGAAAGAGCCCTGGTTTTCAAGGGAAATTGGACATCTTGTTCGGAAAAAGAGGGAGATCTACAATAATTATAGGCAGCATGAAGTAAATGAGGTGCTTGAGGAGTATAAAGAATGTAAAAAAGAATCTTAAGAAAGAAATTAGAAAAGCTTAAAGAAGATATGAGGTTGCTTTGGCAAGTAAGGTGAAAGTAAATCCAAAGGGTTTCTACAGCTATATTAATAGCAAAAGGATAACGAGGGATATAATTGGTCCATTGGAGAGACAGAGTGGACAGCTCTCTGCAGAGCCAAAAGAGATGGGGGAGATATTGAACAATTTCTTTTCTTTGGTATTCACCAAGGAGAAGGATATTGAATTATGTGAGGTAAGGGAAACTAGTAGAGTAGCTATGGATACTATGAGTTTCAAAGTAAAAGAAGTACTGACACTTTTGAAAAATATAAAAGTGGATAAGTCTCCAGGTCCTGACAGGATATTCCCTAGGACATTGAGGGAAGTTAGTGTAGAAATAGCCGGGGCTATGACAGAAATATTTCAAATGTCATTAGTAACGGGAATAGTCCCCGAGGATTGGCGTACTGCGCATGTTGTTCCATTGTTTAAAAAGGGTTCCAAGAGTAAACCTAGCAATTATAGACCTGTTAGTTTGACTTCAGTGGTGGGCAAATGAATGGAAAAGATACTTAGAGATAATATATATAAGCATCTGGATAAACAGGGTCTGATTAGGAACAGTCAACATGGATTTGTGCCTGGAAGGTCATGTTTGACTAATCTTCTTGAATTTTTTGAAGAGGTTACTAGGGAAATTGACGAGTGTAAAGCAGTGGATGTTGTCTATATGGACTTTAGTAAGGCCTTTGACAAGGTTCCTCATGGAAGGTTGGTTAAGAAGGTTCAACTGTTGGGTATAAATGCAGGAGTAGCAAGGTGGATTCAACAATGGCTGAATGGGAGACGCCAGAGGGTAATGGTGGATGGCTGTTTGTCGTGTTGGAGGCAGGTGACTAGTGGGGTGCCTCAGGGATCTGTTTTGGGTCCTTTGTTGTTTGTCATGTACATCAATGATCTGGATGAAGGTGTGGTAAATTGGATTAGTAAGTATGCAGATGATACCAAGATAGGGGGTGTTGTGGATAATGAAGAGGATTTCCAAAGTCTACAGAGTGATTTAGGCCATTTGGAAGAATGGGCTGAAAGATGGCAGATGGAGTTTAATGCTGATAAATGTGAGGTGCTACACCTTGGCAGGACAAATCAAAATAGGACGTACATGGTAAATGGTAGGGAATTGAAGAATACAGTTGAACAGAGGGATCTGGGAATAACCGTGCATAGTTCCTTGAAGGTGGAATCTCATATAGATAGGGTGGTAAAGAAAGCTTTTGGTATGCTAGCCTTTATAAATCAGAGCATTGAGTATAGAAGTTGGGATGTAATGTTAAAATTGTACAAGGCATTGGTGAGACCAAATCTGGGGTATGGTATACAATTTTGGTCGCCCAATTATAGGAAGGATGTCAACAAAATAGAGAGAGTACAGAGAAGATTTACTAGAATGTTGCCTGGGTTTCAACAACTAAGTTACAGAGAAAGGTTGAATAAGTTAGGTCTTTATTCTCTGGAGCGCAGAAGGTTAAGGAGGGACTTGATAGAGGTCTGTAAAATGATGAGAGGGATAGACAGAGTTGATGTGGACAAGCTTTTCCCTTTGAGAATAGGGAAGATTCAAACAAGAGGACATGACTTCAGAATTAAGGGACAGAAGTTTAGGGGTAACATGAGGGGGAACTTCTTTACTCAGAGAGTGGTAGCGGTGTGGAATGAGCTTCCAGTGGAAGTGGTGGAGGCAGGTTCGATGGTATAATTTAAAAATAAATTGGATAGACATATGGATGAGAAGGGAATGGAGGGTTATGGTATGAGTGCAGGAAGGTGGGACTAAGGGAAAATAATTGTTCGGCACGGACTTGTAGGGCCGAGATGGCCTGTTTCCGTGCTGTAATTGTTATATGGTTATATGGTTAAGGGCATAAACCCAACCATAAGCTCTAATTAAACAACAATAATTGCAATGATGTAAATAAGATTTTTTAAGTGCATTATTTAAACTGGAGGGCTGTTAAGCAAATGTAATCATAATTAACGCAAGATTGGAGCGGATTTAATTTGTCAGTGACATTCTTAATCACACACTAAACAATTACAGAATAACAAGAATTAACCTATACATGAATTAATAAAAAAGGACTATTTTTATTTTAGTTTTTCATATTATTTATAATAATTTTAACAGTAAATAGCTCTGAAAGCTTCCAGGACTGTTCAGGCCTATTCACAGTGTTTTAAAAGATAGCTAAGCTCCCAATGTGGATGGGTCTTATACCGGGAATTCTATGTGGATTCAGAATGTCTTTGAGAAGGAAGCGCTAGACCTGAATCCACATGAGACTAATGCAGATCCACACATAGGTCATTTGTGGGCCTGAACAACCCACCACTGTGTAGAAATTCTTTTTTTTCATTAATACGTATGATTGATCAATTAAACAGTCTGAAGGGTCACAACCTGAAATATCGCCCATTCCTTCTCTCCAGAGATGCTGCCTGTCCTGCTGAGTTACTCCAGCCATTTGTGTCTACCTTTGATTTAAACCAGCATCTGCAGTTCCTTCCTACACATAATAATGTTAACGCACCCTGCGTCACCGCATGATAACTAAGGCAATCAATAGCCTCAATAAAAAAATGGAAATCGATATTATAACCAAAATTAATATTAATAAATATTACACTAGTTCTGAAACTAGCTGGGTTATAACGGTTGTAAAATCAGTGAAGTTATGCAAATAAAAAAAGCCAATTTCACAAGGATACAAAATGTAGCAACAACTCTTTGGAAGATGTCTGCTTAAAATCAGTGCAGCTCAATAACTGAGTAACATATAAATTGTTGTTACTCTCATTCGTAAGGAGGAATATCAGGATAGTTTCATATAAACAAAAGAGCAAGTGTTTTGTTTTGCTCTGAAAGGGCAGAGGATTAATAATTATTAATTAGGTTTAAGAAGGAACTGCAGACGCTGGACAATCGAAGGCACACAAAAATGCTGGGGAAACTCAGCGGGTTGTGGATTAATAACTAATGGACAGATGATCTGTAAATTAACCACAAAATTATTTGTTGCTGGTGCTTTGACCAAAATTATGACATCAGGTCCTTCTGCCCTTCTTCAAAGCGATGCCATGGAAATCTTTGCATGGCAGTAGAAGGCAGAAGTTACCACATCCTGAACTTAGGACAGTTCCTTAGTGCAGAACTCCCTCAGTGATGATATGAAATACAGAACACTGAAGCACAAGATGTTGTCTCAGATTTCCAGAAACGTAAATTGAAAAACTTCCTTTTTTAATTTCTGATTCAAATCCCTTAACTAGGGCTCCGTATTTCATATAATGATTTGTGCATCACCCCAAAAATATCCAATATCTTCTCTGCAAAAATTCAATGGACAGCATTAATTGGTTCTATAACATGACCTGCTGAGTACATATTAATTTCAATTCTCATTTGCTTGCAAATGGACATAAACTGTGTACCTCTGCATATGGCTTGCAATCCTTCACCACAAGTACAGGCCTGAAATTCTCCATCTTAACTTTTTTCTCCAATTTGGTGTTAAAATCTTTAACGGTTGCCTCAGACATCATCATGCAGGAACTAAGATCATTGTAGACAGTCTATAACAGGAAAAAGAAAATTAGATCTTATATCAATGCAGGTTTTAAACATAAGGTAAATTAGAGGTACTGGAGATTTTTGGGAGCCAGATTATATAAAATTAGAAATGCATTCTCAATACTTTCAGAAATTAAGTCTACTTACTTTCCTTCAACTTATTCTCTCACACATGTTCATTCAACTCTCTGAATATTTTGCCACTTGCCTTCACCGATTTACAATGAGCAATTAACCGACCAGCCTCTCTGTGCGATATGGATGGAAAGAACGGTGGCACGTTGGCACAGCGGTGGAGCTACTGCCAGAGACCCGAGTTCGATCCTGATTACGGGTGCTTGTCGGTATGGAGTTTGTACGTTCTCCCGGTGACCTGTGTGGGTTTTCTCCGAGATCTTCCGTTTCCTCCCACACTCTAAAGACGTACAGGTTTGTAGATTAATTGGCTTGGTATAAATGTAAAAAAAATTGTCCCCAATGTGTGTAGGATAGAGTTAATGTGCAGGGATCGCTGGCCGATGCAGACTCGGTGGGCCGAATGGCCTGTTTCCACGCTGTATATCTGAACGGTTTATACCGCTGTATATCATGGTCACAATAATTTTGGAAATAAAGTCTACAAATGAAAATAAGAAACTCACACAATATCTTTAAAGAATTAAAGATATTGAAAACCCCCTGTTGAGATTTTGAAATACAAATCACGAACTTAATGAACAATGGTACAAATCGTGATTTGTATTTCAAAATCTCAACAGGGGGGTTTTCACACTGACAGCCTTAAGTCAGGAATGACTGAGTCTATTTCTCTAAAAACATGGGTTGGAAACTTGCTGAACAAAAGCTGTCTTCAGATGCACTCAGTGAAGAGAACTGAAAACTCTTACAACACAAGACACTCAATCCATGCCAGTTTCCAGCAGGATAATCTCATCATTCCATTCGCCATCTCCTTATTTTCCTTCAACTTACACGCTCACACTTGCTCGTTCAACTCTCCTTTGATTATTTTGCCACCTGCCTTCACCAATTTACAATGAGCAGGTAACCGAGCAGCCGCTCTGTGCAATGTGGACAGAGAGAATGTGGTCACTGAAAGAATGTACAACACTCACACGGATACGGGGACAGTTTCTTCCCAGCTGTTATCAGGCAACTGAACAGTCCTCTCACCAGCTAGAGAGAAGTCCTGACCTCCATCTACCTCATAGGAGATCTCCGAACTATCTTTGAATGGACTTTATTTTTGAACTAAATGTAATAAACTTTATCCTGTATTTGTAAACTGTGGCTTGATTGTGATCGTATGGCTGCCTCGCCAACAGTCTGTCCCTTCCTTCTTTATGTTTTAATGGTATGTGTTCCCCGATGGATGGTTCGACTGCCCCGACCGCGGGAGAATAAAGAGGAAGATTGGACTTTTTGCCTTCCATCACTGTGAGGAATGTGGGGAATCCACTGTGGTGGATGTTTATGTTAACTTTTATGTAGTTGTGTATCTTGTTGCTTTTTTTTTCGTATGGCTGTATGGTAAATCGAATATCATTGTATCTTAATTGGTACATGTGACAATAAAAGATGTTTGAAACCTTTGAACCCTATTAGTCATTCCGCTGTCTGGATAGCGCACAATAAAAAACTTTTCACTGTAATGCTGTACATGTTATAATAATAATAATAATAATAATAAACTGAAGTAAGAAAGGCCAGAAATGAATCTGGATCCCTGAAGGTCTAAGACAGCAGCACTAACTGCTGCACCATCTATCTCTTTATTTCCTCTTTTTGGTAAAAGGCAACATTAAGTGTAAATCTCCAGCGATTAAGAAAAAGGTATAAATATCTGAAGTCTAATGGAGAAGCAGAAAATTATAACAATTCATCAGCAAGTTTGCTGAAGAATATATTTGAGGAACTGTGGCAGGTTATGCTCTTAATTCTGGCCAAACTGGAGCTTCCAGGACACTAAAACTGAGTAAAGGCTTCTGTGCTGCTAGGCCATTTGGTCAATTTAAATGTGCCTTCTGCAGAAATGGGACAAGCTGCAGAATGGTGCCAGCTTGTCTATAGCCTAGATAAGAGTTGCTGGGAGAGAACGGACATCTGCAGATTTTTACAATTAGGTTTAAATTGCATGAAACGGATTGGGTGAATGCAAATGAGACGTACACATTGTAAATATTGTTGCAAAGCTTTACTTTGCTAGATGTTGATTGGGTTAAGTGTTGAGCCTTGTCTGGGTTTCTTAAATATCTGGGCAAATGTTGCTATGTTTGCTTCCTTCCAGAAGCTCCGTTTGAATACAATGTATATAAGATTATATTATTGGGTTAGGGAAATGTCAATTATGTACTGTTATAATTAATATGTGTGACTGGTTTGTAGGGGTTTCCTCCCCCAAGTAATACCACGCCCGTAGTTTGGAAGGGTATAAGAGGGTGTGTAATTCATTAGGGTGTGTCTGTTGAATGTGACTTCTGTTCTGTTTGAACGAGATATTGTTGTCTTACGTGGATGGATCAGCAACTGTCCCTGCAGCTTGTTCTTCAATAAAGTAAGGTTTTGGAACCAGAGTTTGACTTAGTGTTTGACTAAACCAGACTAAGGGGGTAAGTCTAGAACCGGAATTTACAATGCTACACCAATGCTGGGGCTTTTCCAACAAATTGGCTTTGGAAGATCCACGGACATGCACAAATTCCCCGTTCTTGTGTCGTTACTTCTATGTTTGGATGTTTGATTTTGGATGTTATTGTGTGGAGGTGTTCTGGCATGGCAGGAGCCGAGGCATACGCCTTCATTGAAAGGAGACATTAAGATATCGGTTTAAAATCATTTTCATTTAAAAACTTCAATGAGGCTTCAATGACACATGGTGCTTGAAGCTTATTGAGACCACTGCAGCCTCCAAGTCTTCTT